>NC_061814.1:45297772-45442772 GCF_021462225.1 Girardinichthys multiradiatus | reverse complement strand
ATGGATGGATGGATGATGGATGGATGGATGGATGGATGGATGGACGATGGATGGATGGATGGATGGATGGATGGATGGATGGATGGACGATGGATGGATGGATGGATGGATGGATGGATGGATGGATGGATGGATGGATGGATGATGGATGGATGGATGGACCCATCAGCTCACTGATGATATGGACACCATGACTCCATGGCTGAAGGTCACCATGGTCACACCCTGACAGAAAGATAAATCTGTGTGATCAGTATCTCAGCAAACATTCACACTGCTGGTCCCGACCAGGAAATGGTCCACAGATCAGAAAAAGTTAGACCACTTCCACCTTCAGCTGGCCGGTTTGTTTCACAAGAAGATTTTTTTGACCGGATCAAAACAAAGTGAAGCAGTTGCAACATGTTGTTTTGGGGGCAATATTACGTTGACAGGCCAGAAAAAAGCAGGAAGGGTTCTGTTGCTACTTTAGTCTTCAAACGTTATCGTGTGCCTACACCTCACTACTCCACGTAGCCCCATGAGTTATTTTCAAACTCTTTCATCTTTGGATTCGCGCTCTTACTTAGTTTTTTCTCTTCTTCTTCTGCTCCTCCAATGCCCCGCCCTTCGTTACATCGTCTCTTTCTGCTTTTGGTATGCTGGTCCAGTATGCATTCACACTGCAAGCAAAGCACTCCAGGGTTTAGAAAAATTGTGTCAAGACCGGCCGTTGTAATCCTGCCAGGGTGCGATTCTCTGGTCTGTTTTAGGGTCTGGGATGGGTTCACACCAGCGTGATCCGCTCCAGAAACCGGGCTCTGGTATGAAGCATCCCAAAGGTTTGGTGTTAAAGCACTGTCAGGTGCAGTGTGAGCGTGCTCAGTTTGGCCTATCTGGAAGTAAACGGTTTACCAAAACAGGAGAGATGATGTCTAAGTACAACCTGCCAAGTTTAAGGAACATTCATTTATAGGGTTTTACTCTAAAGGGTTATGGTATCATGATTAGCTAATGCGACTTTTTCCTTAGTGTAAATCTGTGAATACGACGCTCCGCCCCAGCAACCCCCCTCATCTATGAACTAAACTTTATGGCCGTTTGATAAAACTTCTATCTCTTCTTCAAGGACAATGACACCTTCGTCGGTGTTGACAGTCTAATTCTTTGCACACATGATCATACTTAAATATTGGCACCTAATGAGTCCACCATGCTCCCGCAAAATCTTTGCTTATGTGTGTTGCTTTCCCATGCTCCTTATTTTTTACCTAAATGTGGATTTAATTTCTTCATTTATTCTCCTTTTCGTAGATTTTTAGATTTACCAGTGAAAGGAAAATACTAGTTTCTTCAAAATTTGAACAAAAGCTGTTTTTACACCAGTGACTCAGCTTCCTTAGTTAGAACTCAATGATTGCTGAGTTAAATTTCAATGGATGTAAATGACTTATTATGGGACTACAACTGCATTATACCAGTGAACCCAAGGATGATTCTCTCTTAGCACAAGATGCTTTCCCCTACATAGAGGACTTTATGATATTATTACCTCTTTAGAAAGATTGGTTTAGAACCAGCTCTTACCAGTAAAACCCAAAGGATTATTAATGTTTTCTATTGTAATGTTGCCCAGAGATTTTTAGATTTCTTAGAAGGATTGTAGTATCATTTGATTAGTTTTTCTCTTTATTTTCTTTGTGACTGTATTGTAATTGTATGTCCAGCGCTTTGAGTGTCTCGTTACTGAAAAGCACTATATAAATAAACTTACCTACCTACCTACCATTAGGAGACCTCCATGATTCTCCAAACTGAGCACACCAAGAATGATACTTGCAGCAAGTGAGACACTGATTGATGAACTGTCCCTTTACGATAAAACTCACCTGGTACCACATCTGTCTACCTGCTGGATGGTGAGGTTTTACTCAAGTGTCCTGAGTTACCTGAGGATCCCTAAGGGACCCTTAGGGGCCATGAGGAGCTGGCTGACCTCTGTTTTTGTCCCTCAGCCGTGTCTTCAGTAATGTGGAGGGGAAGTACCTCATGGACAGTGTCCCGTTCAGCTGCTGTAACCCTGGCTCCCCCCGGCCTTGCATCCAGCATCACCTGACTAATAACTCCGCCCACTATGATTACGACCACCGCACCGAGGAGCTGAACATTTGGTCCAGGGGCTGCCGTGAGGCCGTCTTCTCCTTTTACAGCAGCATCATGACCAGCATTGGAGCACTTCTCATCTTCACCATCATCCTGGAGGTAAGACTTCACCAGGTCTCCACCCACATACCACAGCAGCCAATCAGTATCTAGCTTGGGCCATATACTTTCTTAAAGAAACTGAGATGCTGGTCTTTGTGACCTACATGTTGTCCAGATGTCTCAGTGACAGCCAGTATATACTCGCTGATTCTCACTGAACTGAAACCTGGATGAAAAACATCTAACCCTAACCCTATCCAGAGTCAAAGACTGAAACTACTGTAGTGATAAATGAGGTCTAACCCACATCATCATCCCTCCACCACCGTACTTGACAGTTGCTATGATGTTTTTGTGTTGATCTGCAGTGTCTGATTCTCTTCAAACATGATCCTGTCCTTATGGCAAATCCTGCTCCTCCGTTCCCTGCTCCTCCGTTACCTGCTCCTCCGTTCCCTGCTCCTCCCTTCCCTGTTCCTCCGTTCCCTGCTCCTCCCTTCCCTGTTCCTCCGTTCCCTGCTCCTCCGTTCCCTGTTCCTCTGTTCCCTGCTCCTCCCTTCCCTGTTCCTCCGTTCCCTGCTCCTCCCTTCCCTGTTCCTCCGTTCCCTGCTCCTCCCTTCCCTGTTCCTCCGTTCCCTGCTCCTCCGTTCCCTGCTCCTCCCTTCTCTGCTCCTCCGTTCCCTGCTCCTCCCTTCTCTGCTCCTCCGTTCCCTGCTCCTCCCTTCTCTGCTCCTCCGTTCCCTGCTCCTCCCTTCTCTGCTCCTCCGTTCCCTGCTCCTCCCTTCTCTGCTCCTCCGTTCCCTGCTCCTCCCTTCCCTGTTCCTCCGTTCCCTGCTCCTCCCTTCCCTGTTCCTCCGTTCCCTGCTCCTCCCTTCCCCGTTCCTCCGTTCCCTGCTCCTCCGTTCCCTGCTCCTCCCTTCCCCGTTCCTCCGTTCCCTGCTCCTCCCTTCCCCGTTCCTCCGTTCCCTGCTCCTCCCTTCCCTGTTCCTCCGTTCCCTGCTCCTCCGTTCCCTGCTCCTCCCTTCTCTGCTCCTCCGTTCCCTGCTCCTCCCTTCTCTGCTCCTCTGTTCCCTGCTCCTCCCTTCTCTGCTCCTCCGTTCCCTGCTCCTCCGTTCCCTGCTCCTCCCTTCCCTGTTCCTCCATTCCCTGCTCCTCCCTTCCCTGTTCCTCCGTTCCCTGCTCCTCCGTTCCCTGCTCCTCCCTTCTCTGATCCTCCGTTCCCTGCTCCTCCCTTCCCTGCTCCTCCGTTCCCTGTTCCTCCGTTCCCTGCTCCTCCGTTCCCTGCTCCTCCCTTCCCCGTTCCTCCGTTCCCTGCTCCTCCCTTCCCTGTTCCTCCGTTCCCTGCTCCTCCGTTCCCTGTTCCTCTGTTCCCTGCTCCTCCCTTCCCTGTTCCTCCGTTCCCTGCTCCTCCCTTCCCTGTTCCTCCGTTCCCTGCTCCTCCCTTCCCTGTTCCTCCGTTCCCTGCTCCTCCGTTCCCTGCTCCTCCCTTCTCTGCTCCTCCGTTCCCTGCTCCTCCCTTCTCTGCTCCTCCGTTCCCTGCTCCTCCCTTCTCTGCTCCTCCGTTCCCTGCTCCTCCCTTCTCTGCTCCTCCGTTCCCTGCTCCTCCCTTCTCTGCTCCTCCGTTCCCTGCTCCTCCCTTCCCTGTTCCTCCGTTCCCTGCTCCTCCCTTCCCTGTTCCTCCGTTCCCTGCTCCTCCCTTCCCCGTTCCTCCGTTCCCTGCTCCTCCGTTCCCTGCTCCTCCCTTCCCCGTTCCTCCGTTCCCTGCTCCTCCCTTCCCCGTTCCTCCGTTCCCTGCTCCTCCCTTCCCTGTTCCTCCGTTCCCTGCTCCTCCGTTCCCTGCTCCTCCTTCTCTGCTCCTCCGTTCCCTGCTCCTCCCTTCTCTGCTCCTCTGTTCCCTGCTCCTCCCTTCTCTGCTCCTCCGTTCCCTGCTCCTCCGTTCCCTGCTCCTCCCTTCCCTGTTCCTCCATTCCCTGCTCCTCCCTTCCCTGTTCCTCCGTTCCCTGCTCCTCCGTTCCCTGCTCCTCCCTTCTCTGATCCTCCGTTCCCTGCTCCTCCCTTCCCTGCTCCTCCGTTCCCTGTTCCTCCGTTCCCTGCTCCTCCGTTCCCTGCTCCTCCCTTCCCCGTTCCTCCGTTCCCTGCTCCTCCCTTCCCTGTTCCTCCGTTCCCTGCTCCTCCGTTCCCTGCTCCTCCCTTCCCTGTTCCTCCGTTCCCTGCTCCTCCGTTCCCCGCACCTCCCTTTCTCTGCTCCTCCGTTCCCTGCTCCTCCCTTCCCCGTTCCTCCGTTCCCTGCTCCTCCCTTCCCTGTTCCTCCGTTCCCTGCTCCTCCCTTCCCCGTTCCTTCGTTCCCTGCTCCTCCCTTCCCTGCTCCTCCCTTCTCCGTTCCTTCGTTCCCTGCTCCTCCCTTCCCCGTTCCTCCGTTCCCTGCTCCTCCCTTCCCCGTTCCTCCGTTCCCTGCTCCTCCCTTCCCCGTTCCTCCGTTCCCTGCTCCTCCGTTCCCTGCTCCTCCCTTCTCTGCTCCTCCATTCCCTGCTCCTCCCTTCTCTGCTCCTCCGTTCCCTGCTCCTCCCTTCTCTGCTCCTCCCTTCCCTGTTCCTCCATTCCCTGCTCCTCCCTTCCCTGTTCCTCCGTTCCCTGCTCCTCCCTTCTCTGCTCCTCCGTTCCCTGCTCCTCCCTTCTCTGATCCTCCGTTCCCTGCTCCTCCCTTCTCTGCTCCTCTGTTCCCTGCTCCTCCCTTCTCTGCTCCTCCGTTCCCTGCTCCTCCCTTCTCTGATCCTCCGTTCCCTGCTCCTCCCTTCTCTGCTCCTCTGTTCCCTGCTCCTCCCTTCTCTGCTCCTCCGTTCCCTGCTCCTCCGTTCCCTGCTCCTCCCTTCCCTGTTCCTCCGTTCCCTGTTCCTCTGTTCCCTGCTCCTCCCTTCCCTGTTCCTCCGTTCCCTGCTCCTCCCTTCCCTGTTCCTCCGTTCCCTGCTCCTCCCTTCCCTGTTCCTCCGTTCCCTGCTCCTCCGTTCCCTGCTCCTCCCTTCTCTGCTCCTCCGTTCCCTGCTCCTCCCTTCTCTGCTCCTCCGTTCCCTGCTCCTCCCTTCTCTGCTCCTCCGTTCCCTGCTCCTCCCTTCTCTGCTCCTCCGTTCCCTGCTCCTCCCTTCCCTGTTCCTCCGTTCCCTGCTCCTCCCTTCCCCGTTCCTCCGTTCCCTGCTCCTCCCTTCCCCGTTCCTTCGTTCCCTGCTCCTCCCTTCCCTGCTCCTCCCTTCCCCGTTCCTTCGTTCCCTGCTCCTCCGTTCCCCGCTCCTCCCTTCTCTGCTCCTCCGTTCCCTGCTCCTCCCTTCCCCGTTCCTCCGTTCCCTGCTCCTCCCTTCCCCGTTCCTCCGTTCCCTGCTCCTCCCTTCCCTGTTCCTCCGTTCCCTGCTCCTCCGTTCCCTGCTCCTCCCTTCCCCGTTCCTTCGTTCCCTGCTCCTCCCTTCCCCGTTCCTTCGTTCCCTGCTCCTCCCTTCCCCGTTCCTTCGTTCCCTGCTCCTCCCTTCCCTGCTCCTCCCTTCCCCGTGCCTTCGTTCCCTGCTCCTCCCTTCCCTGTTCCTTCGTTCCCTGCTCCTCCCTTCCCTGCTCCTCCCTTCCCCCGTTCCTTCGTTCCCTGCTCCTCCCTTCCCCGTTCCTTCGTTCCCTGCTCCTCCCTTCCCCGTTCCTTCGTTCCCTGCTCCTCCCTTCCCTGCTCCTCCCTTCCCCGTTCCTTCGTTCCCTGCTCCTCCCTTCCCCGTTCCTTCATTCCCTGCTCCTCCCTTCCCTGCTCCTCCCTTCCCCGTGCCTTCGTTCCCTGCTCCTCCCTTCCCTGTTCCTCCGTTCCCTGCTCCTCCGTTCCCTGCTCCTCCCTTCTCTGCTCCTCCGTTCCCTGCTCCTCCCTTCTCTGCTCCTCCGTTCCCTGCTACTCCCTTCCCTGCTCCTCCGTTCCCTGTTCCTCCGTTCCCTGCTCCTCCGTTCCCTGCTCCTCCCTTCCCCGTTCCTCCGTTCCCTGCTCCTCCCTTCCCTGTTCCTCCGTTCCCTGCTCCTCCGTTCCCTGCTCCTCCCTTCCCCGTTCCTCTGTTCCCTGCTCCTCCCTTCCCCGTTCCTCCGTTCCCCGCTCCTCCCTTCTCTGCTCCTCTGTTCCCTGCTCCTCCCTTCCCTGTTCCTCCGTTCCCCGTTCCTCCGTTCTCTGCTCCTCCCTTCCCCGTTCCTTCGTTCCCTGCTCCTCCCTTCCCCGTTCCTTCGTTCCCTGCTCCTCCCTTCCCCGTTCCTCCGTTCCCTGCTCCTCCCTTCCCCGTTCCTCTGTTCCCTGCTCCTCCCTTCCCCGTTCCTCCGTTCCCCGCTCCTCCCTTCTCTGCTCCTCTGTTCCCTGCTCCTCCCTTCCCTGTTCCTCCGTTCCCTGCTCCTCCCTTCCCCGTTCCTTCGTTCCCTGCTCCTCCCTTCCCCGTTCCTTCGTTCCCTGCTCCTCCCTTCCCCGTTCCTCCGTTCCCTGCTCCTCCCTTCCCCGTTCCTCCGTTCCCTGCTCCTCCCTTCCCCGTTCCTCTGTTCCCTGCTCCTCCCTTCCCCGTTCCTCCGTTCCCCGCTCCTCCCTTCTCTGCTCCTCTGTTCCCTGCTCCTCCCTTCCCTGTTCCTCCGTTCCCCGTTCCTCCGTTCTCTGCTCCTCCCTTCCCCGTTCCTTCGTTCCCTGCTCCTCCCTTCCCCGTTCCTTCGTTCCCTGCTCCTCCCTTCCCCGTTCCTCCGTTCCCTGCTCCTCCCTTACCCGTTCCTTCGTTCCCTGCTCCTCCCTTCCCTGCTCCTCCCTTCCCCGTTCCTTCGTTCCCTGCTCCTCCCTTCACTGCTCTGTGAACGTTATTCACTGCGCTGCTGTTTAGTAAAAACTCAGGAATATTCAGGTAATCTCCCGCATAAAGAAAGGTTTTCCACAGTGTACTTGGTAAACAGAGATACAACTTTAGCAAACTGTTCTCAACTATTAAATATTCAGCCAGTTGAAACAAAACTGTAATTGTTTTTTGGAAATCAAAAATATACATCTACATGAAGATATAAACCTTAACCCTGAAATATTAACATGACTGAATATAATAACCCTCCGTTTTACTGTTGAAGTAAAAATCGTGTTCCTGTTTAGGCTACATGCAGATTACAGACTTCATTATCAGAATCATTTTGTTATTTTACCTGAATAATTCACAAACAGTCATAGATTAGGGAATTATTTCAGTATTTTTATACTATTCCATTCTTTTATATTGATAAAGTAAGTTAATAAAAACATGTTTATTTGCCTAAAATCTTTGTTCTTTGTTTTATCATAATAATAATCAACCAACCAAAGGGAAAATCATAAAATAATTCAAACATCACAACATTTCAAGTAAAATATCAGTATCGGCGATACTAGCCTTGTATTTACTTGGTATTGGATCGGTACCAGAATTCCCAGTATCGCACACCTCTAAACAAATCCCAGACTGAATGGACTGCGAGTGATCCGTTCACTCCACGGTCCGTTCAGAACTCAGTCTAAGTTCTGCGGAGCTGGTTCAGTCTTTTTCACAGCTTGCTGGACAAAGTCTGGATTCCAACACCTAAAACTGTGGATGAAAGATGGCTCGTTCTGTCCGCTAACCACGCTGCCCGTTACCGTAACCATGGTGATGGGGGCTCTGCTGTCTTCCTTCCAGACTGGGAGACTTGTAGAGACCACTTCTCTGGGACAGTTTGCTTCTGCAGGCCTCAGAGAGAGAAAGTCAAGCCAGGCGTGTACCTTAATTCGCGTTTTTATGAATGAATACCGGGTACACAAACAGTTATTCACTCATACTTGTGCATATGATCGTGTGATCTTATGACACTCTTGGATCCAGTAGAAGAGACATCAGCACGCTTGTCTTCCCTATCTGGTCCCTTTCGAAGGCGGGAAGAGGGCGGATGTAGCAACAGCTGTGCGTAATTTGGGCAGTGGCGTCACAGGAAGTCCGCAGTTATCCCGTTTCGTGGCTGTGCTGGAAGAAGGTTTATGCACTTTATTTTGAAAAGTTCCAGAAGAGTTCGTACCGAAGTTTAATGTTGAAATCCATGGCTGGGTCCCAACAGCACGAAGAGGGAAGCTGGACCTCCTTCCAGGTGCTGCTCATGAGGAGATGGCTGGTATCTGAGGAAATTAAAACATCTGGAACCAGAACAGAGCCATCACTCTGAGCTGACATTCTGTTGGCATGGTAGTTGGCTTCCATGGTAACCCTGTCTCCTTCTTCCTGTAGCAATACAGGTCCTTCTCAAAATATTAGCATATTGTGATAAAGTTCATTATTTTCCATAATGTCATGATGAAAATTTAACATTCATATATTTTAGATTCATTGCACACTAACTGAAATATTTCAGGTCTTTTATTGTCTTAATACGGATGATTTTGGCATACAGCTCATGAAAATCCAAAATTCCTATCTCACAAAATTAGCATATCATTAAAAGGGTCTCTAAACGAGCTATGAACCTAATCATCTGAATCAACGAGTTAACTCTAAACACCTGCAAAAGATTCCTGAGGCCTTTAAAACTCCCAGCCTGGTTCATCACTCAAAACCCCAATCATGGGTAAGACTGCCGACCTGACTGCTGTCCAGAAGGCCACTATTGACACCCTCAAGCAAGAGGGTAAGACACAGAAAGTCATTTCTGAACGAATAGGCTGTGGGAAGGAAAAAGTGTGGCAGAAAACGCTGCACAACGAGAAGAGGTGACTGGACCCTGAGGAAGATTGTGGAGAAGGGCCGATTCCAGACCTTGGGGGACCTGCGGAGGCAGTGGACTGAGTCTGGAGTAGAAACATCCAGAGCCACCGTGTACAGGTGTGTGCAGGAAATGGGCTACAGGTGCCGCATTCCCCAGGTCAAGCCACTTTTGAACCAGAAACAGCGGCAGAAGCCCCTGACCTGGGCTACAGAGAAGCAGCACTGGACTGTTGCTCAGTGGTCCAAAGTACTTTTTTCGGATGAAAGCAAATTCTGCATGTCATTCGGAAATCAAGGTGCCAGAGTCTGGAGGAAGACTGGGGAGAAGGAAATGCCAAAATGCCAGAAGTCCAGTGTCAAGTACCCACAGTCAGTGATGGTCTGGGGTGCCGTGTCAGCTGCTGGTGTTGGTCCACTGTGTTTTATCAAGGGCAGGGTCAATGCAGCTAGCTATCAGGAGATTTTGGAGCACTTCATGCTTCCATCTGCTGAAAAGCTTTATGGAGATGAAGATTTCATTTTTCAGCACGACCTGGCACCTGCTCACAGTGCCAAAACCACTGGTAAATGGTTTACTGACCATGGTATCACTGTGCTCAATTGGCCTGCCAACTCTCCTGACCTGAACCCCATAGAGAATCTGTGGGATATTGTGAAGAGAACGTTGAGAGACTCAAGACCCAACACTCTGGATGAGCTAAAGGCCGCTATCGAAGCATCCTGGGCCTCCATAAGACCTCAGCAGTGCCACAGGCTGATTGCCTCCATACCACGCCGCATTGAAGCAGTCATTTCTGCAAAAGGATTCCCGACCAAGTATTGAGTGCATAACTGTACATGATTATTTGAAGGTTGATGTTTTTTGTATTAAAACACTTTCTTTTATTGGTCGGATGAAATATGCTAATTTTGTGAGATAGGAATTTTGGGTTTTCATGAGCTGTATGCCAAAATCATCCGTATTAAGACAATAAAAGACCTGAAATATTTCAGTTAGTGTGCAATGAATCTAAAATATATGAATGTTAAATTTTCATCATTACATTATGGAAAATAATGAACTTTATCACAATATGCTAATATTTTGAGAAGGACCTGTAAGTGGTGTTTTGGAGGCTGACAGTTTCCCTTAGCTACTACTTTTAACCTATCAAATGTGTTCGTGGAGGATCAGCGATGTTCCTAATCTTCCTGTTTAAAACAAGATGATCACTTAGAACACCTGAACCAAACCCAATCAGGTGACCGGAGAGGCTGCAGGTTAATGAGGTTTACCACCGATATATGCTCTTGAACCAGACGAGTCACAGAAACATGCAGCAGTCCAACCAACAGGCAGAAATCCTGATTTGAGTCAGTTAACGACTTGCAACGACTATTGATCTGTGTGACGGCTGGTCCTGCTGCTCTGTGCGAGACCTGCTGCGGGTAATCTGCCTGGGGGATCAGGATCAGGAGCTATTCTGGCGGGGGGTTAATCTGCTGCCACAGCGGGATGCATTCTGGGAAAGTCAGGAACACTTCCTGAGAGTTAGGTTATTTGGGTCAGAACAACAAGTTTAACACCATCATTCTGAACTCAGTTCCTGGCTCACACCTGAAGGACTCACCTGAACTCACCTGAGGGAGGGTGGTCAGACTTTAGGAGGGTGTGGTCATGCAGCTCTGAGTCACGTTCTGAATGAATCTCATTGTTCAGGCAGAGAGAACATGTTCCCTGTGCAGCTGAAAGCACTGATCAACCGTGGGATCTCTACAGAGCTGCAGGAACAGGACCCTGCCCACCTGATTACATTGACTGGAGGAAGATGATCTTTCCAAACCTTTTCCCAGTTAATATGTCCTGCAATATCTCCAGATGACCTCATTACAACAGAGCTCTCACTCCTGATCGTGATCTGTCCTGTCTATGTCTTTGGTTCAGGGGGTGGACGTGGCGGGTCTGAAGTACTTGAGCACGGCTCTTGAGACCATGGCGGACCCGGAGAATCCTGAATGTGAGAGCGAAGGTTGGCTGCTGGAGAAAGGCTTCAAGGACACCCTCGCTGACATGCTCACCAAAATGAAGACGCTGGGACGGGCCAACCAGGTGGAGGAGGGCGGGGACTCTCCTGAGGCCGCGACCTGAAAGCCCCGCCCAACACATAAAACTGAGGTCTCCCCCTCCCCCCACCCCCACAGCAGCCATATGCCCCCCCCCACAAGAATGGGGGCCACGAGAGGAGGCGCCGTTTTCAAGGACCGCACAAACACCACTAAGCATGTGCACCCAACATTCATGACACACACTGAGACATAAACACACACACACCAACACACCCAACATGGGTTGTTTCCGGACTGTAAATATGTCAAACAGGTTACATTTTAAAATAAACAGAACCCGGCTGCTGTATATGAATCTGATGGAGTCCAGGTGACCTGAGCCCGACCGATACCAATGACTTGGCTCAGCTGGCATCCAACGTGTCGGACATGTAGTTGCTGCTGCAGTTCAACAGTTTGTCCTGCAGAGGGCGCAACTTTGAAGGACTCTTGCCAAACATATTATATTATAATAATATAATATTCTAATTAGTTATAATATATATATATATTTTTTTTTACCTTCTCATTTTTGTTTGTGTGTCGGTGACGTTCAGTATCGGTCGGGCTCTGGTCCTTTCCACCACTGACCTCTGGTGGGATCGGTTGTTATGGAAACAGGCAGCCAAAGAGCAGGTCAACGTACACCGTTTTACACACCTGCAGGTAAACTCTTACACATCTGGATTTTACAGTGAAGTTTATGCAGGATAATCCAGCTGTGCATTAGGCGTACTGTTGGGGATACACAGCTGCAGGCAGGAAGTGATGTCAACAGACAGGAAGTCCTGCCATAATTACACATATGCTGTGTCCAAAGTCAGGGGCTGCATCAGAATCAGGGTCTACGTAGGCCGGGTGCTTCAGAGGCCACCAAAACTGCAAAGACCAGAAATGATTGGCTGTGAAACTGGACAGTCTGTTCCCACCCTTGCCTCAGTGCAACTTCTGTCACCTAGCAACCGTGACAGTGTGAGGAACTCCAGCAGTTGTATCGTCGTTGTTGTATCTCAGCCTCTTCTGTAAAATGTTTTGTTTTCTTATCTTTTCATTTTATTCTCGTTCATTACTTAGATGTTTAAAATGTTCAAAATAATCTTTATGTTCATAGATAAAAAATAGTACATATTGATGACAAATACCATTTGTTTAATTTATTAGTTAAACTTATAACAACTTAAACACTGATATTAACTTTGTGAAGCTTAAATCAATTTATTTGTAAAGCAACTTATTCAGGTTCCTGTCTTTCCAATGCAGCGAATAATCTGTCCATCCGAACCCGTCCATCAGATCTGGAGAGATGTCGGGTGCATTTGGGCGAGCCTTCGAATTTGGACAATCTTCGGCACCTCGCTAGGATGTAATCGGCCTACAAACGTGGCCTTTGAAGGGTGCAGCCCCTGAATTTGGACACAGCCATAGTGATGTCAGAGGTACAGGAAGTGATGTCATAATTACAGAAAATTATGACAACAGAAAATAAGTCATGTCAGAGTTGCAGGGAATTATGGCAGCTGAAATTAGATGATGTCAGAGTTTCAACAAGTTATGTCATCAGTCAGGAAGTGATGTCATAATTACTGGAAATTATGTCAATAGCTAAGAAGGGATGTCAGTGCTACAGAAGGTGATGAAGCAGAAAGGATGTCAGAGCGACCAGAACTGATGCTAGAAGCGGTGGTGAAGTTAGAGGAAGTGATGTCAGAGTAATGTCAGACATGTTCCTGAATGCAGGAGCTGTGTCTGCACATCCATCTCCACAGCTGTTCTGTTCCTCCAGCTGTTCTGAAAAGACTCTGAAGATTATTTCACTCTTTGGTACAGTTTGAATGTTTCTGAGCATGCTCAATGCAATAGGTCAGCTGAGCCTGGCAGACAGCGTGCAGGGTGAAATGTGTTGGGTCTGACACTAGACCGAGCAGCACACTGTAGCTGAGTGTGTAGAGCTGTGTAGGTAGAGATGTTTTGTGATGTTTGTAGAGACTCTGCTGTGTTCCATAAAACACCAGAACCAAACTGTTTCCTTTGTCTTTTATTCAACATCAGCTTCACTCACCTGCAGATGGTGCTTCTGAGGCTCACCTTAAATCATCCTTGAATTGGAAACCTCTCCGTCCTCCTCAAACTGATGACCTGAAGAGCAATTCTCTCCTCAAGATCCGAATGTTTTCAAACTGGATCCATCTCGGTGTTTACAAACCTTTTACAGAAATTGTCAGGCGTTTCAAGATATAGAACCTCCTACGTTTCTCTGGGTTCTCTGTATCTTCTGCAGATGTTTAACAGATGTTTTGGTTTAGCGTTTTTTTTAAAGATCAACAGTGTTTTTCTGCAGGTCGCTGCATCGTTGCAGCAGCTAAACAGATGAAGATGTTAATCAGCTCAGGGCGCAGATTAACTCTGCTGATGTCAGGTGAGGCTCAGAGCGGCAGTCGTGACGCAGAAAGGAACCCCAGGGGGCTGGACCGGGCTCTTTGCTGCAGAACTAGAACATCAACCTAAGCAGAACACAAATGGTTCTGATGAATTTAATTCGTTTTGGGTTCCAGTTTAAAATGAGCCTTAGCATTCCAATGATAAGTGAAAGTATCATGACCAGGCTGATCATCTGAACGTGACACGTGAGACCATGTGACTGTAGGTCAGAGATCGGAGATTAAAACAGAGAACAGAGAGCCTGAAGGTCTGTGTGAACAAGTTCTGGAGGTTCAGAAAATAGCCCTGACCCAAGTCATGTGACCTGCAGACCTGTCACCAATACCCTCAGTGGTGGGATGAACCATCCCACCACTATGAAATAACTGAAGCTGGAGATGCAGCAGGAAGCTTAGAAAACCTTCAAGTGGCAGCTTCACAGCTCGAAGGAAAGATGGAGAGACGTTCATAAAGAAGGTCTGAGCTTTCGGGGGGGAACATAACAGAACGGGCCAGCAGAACTGTTCTTTAAACTCTGGATTGTATTTCTGTTTTCCAGCGAGTAAATGAGCAGACAGGTGAGTCATTGTGTGATGTCACCGACACACCTGATAAATATGAATCTGCTCACAACACTGTGAGAACATTTCATGGAGCTCAAAGACTAAACATTAATTATCACACCAATCAGCTTTCAGCCTGACTGTAGGACCGCCCACCTCAGTAGCACTGGGAAATAGATCCCAGTATACGTTTCTTTAAAATATGGATACAATTTAGAACATGAATTCCTTTAATTAGAGAATGGAGGGAGGAGCTTCACCTCCACAGCTGAGCAGAACAGAACACCTGGTTCCGGTCACAGCTAAAATACTGGGTCGGGTGCCTGTTATCCAAAACCAGGAAACTGGTGTGCTTCTTTCTTTCAGTTACTCTGAAAAACATTCCTGTTCAGTTCTGAGGCTGATTCTGACCACAGACTGGATCAAGACCTGAACAGAGTCTGGATCAGAGTCTGGGTAAGGATCTGAGCTGCAGAACCTCTAAAAGTGACAGGATATCGCAAGTATAGGTGCAGAACATAGTGAGCCAGTAATCCAAAGTGCCACCTCAGTGGGATGAGCACCACTGCGCTTCATCTCCACACCTGGCAGGTAACATCATGATGAGGGAAACCGATGATCCAGAGCAGTGATCCCAGTACACATGATTGTCCTGTGCAGGTCCAGATATGATGAACCGGTGTCCGTGTGAAGTCAGTCCCACTGCAAACAGAAATTTGTTTTACATTAAATCAGAAAACCAAAGCAGGGATCAGGAAGGAAATCTTTTTATTTCTCCTTTTAGTTCTAGAACCAGAACCAGAACTTAAAATGGACCAGAACAGAACAACTGAGTTAAGAAAAATAGAGGTAGCAGACGGAAAACTGCACCAATGAAAGACCTCATTCGAGCAAACAGAATATTTCAGTGAGGCCAGCAACATATGATTAGAACATCAGAACCATTCATTTAAAGCAGCATCCATATAAATACCTTGGTTCTGCTGTTTAGAACATCATCAACCTAAAACACATACGTATGCCTGAGGGACACTTTGATGATGATGATGGAGATTATCAGAAAAGATGAGAAATCCTGCAGGGAAAAATCCGTAGAACCACAGATAAACAGACGAGACAGAAAAAGTCTAAATAACCTGTAGAAAACATAGGAAGCCCGGGAGCAGATTCAGGTATCCAAAGCTCCAGAGGTTCCGGGTCCAGATCCAAAACTCTGATTACCCCAAAGCTGCTGTGACTGGCCAGCACCAGTGGACTGACTGGGCTCCACCCACCACTGTACATAGCATCCGATTGATGATGAGTAACTTCCGTTATTGTTGTCATGGCTACCATTGGTGGTTCTTGGACAAGTAGGCAATGAGCGCCACAGCCACGCCCACATAGATCCCAGTTCCGATGGTGATGGACAAGACGGCGAGGAAGAGTGCCCGTCTGGAGCTGGAGCTGGCCAGGTGGAAGTCACCTTTAGACACCGCCTTGTTGGTCTGAGGAGACACGAGAAAAGAGACATGAATTGCGCCCCCTGCAGGGAGACACAGCAATTACCCGCATACCTCTGCAAGTTTAAATCTGTTTTTCTTCCGGCTGGCTCAGCTTGACCAGAATTGTTTCTATCCGACTGTGTGCAGTACGATCCGAATCTTCACAGGGTTCTGGACGTATGGGGATGCTCAGAAATTCCCCTTTTCCACAGGCTCTACTTAGCGTGGCTCCGCTCCCCTTGGCCTGCTTTGACAGCGTTTCCTTTACTGTTTTTTCCGTACCAGCACCTAGTTTTCTGGTCCCTGTCCCTGAGCAGGTCTGACCGAGGCTGAGTCATCTTATGACAAGCACTAGAAAGGAGGATCATATCACACCATTAGGTTTAGGATTGTTTTTAAACTTCAGTGCTTGCTTTTAAAGCTCTAAATAGTTTGGCTTCATTGTATTTGTATGATCTTTTAACTGTTAGTGTGCATAGCCAAGTCCTTAGGGCCTCAAATCAGCACCTGTTGGAGGAGCCCAGGTCTAAATATAAGCACTGGGGTGATCAAGCCTTTTCTTTGGCAGCTCCTAGACTTTGGAATAAACTCCCAGCCGAATTAGGACTGATCTCTGACCTGAAGTTCTTCAAGTCGAGACTAAAGACACATCTATTAAAGATGGCATTAAGTAGTGTGACACTTATTTGTTTCTTATGTGTCTGTCTTTTTTTTTACTCTAACCCTGTTTTATTAATTATGTTTTATGCGTTTTATTTTATCTTACTCAATGTAAAGCACTTTGGTTAACCCAGTGGATATTGTAAAGGGCTATACAAATAAGCTAGTATTATTATTATTATTACATGTGACATGGACAGACTGCTGTCCACTGATTAGCCATGGGACCAAGCGAAATTTGAAGGTTTTCCTAGAGGTCATGCACCCTCTCCAATAATATTAAGGACCACAATGGCCGGAGAGGGTCAAACCCAAATATAATTTATTTACTAATCATAAACCAACCTGGAGGCTGAAAGAAAAAGGACAAATCAGCTTTCTGAATTACAAGCAGGTAGGGGGCGCTGTATTTAATAACATCCTAAACCAGCTGATCACACATAAAATCAGCTGTTCAGACGCTAAATGAATAAACTTGACTTGACAAACATTTCCCCTAAAACACACAAAACAAACCACCATGAAACAGCAGGTTTGGTTCTGACATTTATTGACGGTCCTTCAGAGAACCTGCAGGAGGAGGGAGCAGACAGAGAGCAGCTGCCCATCATCAGACTGCCTTCATCGGGTCAAACAGGAGGAAGACCTGCTGAATCCATGGAGCTCAACCTAAAACTAACTTCACTGCGGTCAGGAGTCAGAACTTCCTCATGAAGCCCAAAATGTTCTTCAGGCTAACTTTGGATCTTCACCACCACCCTCACATCAGAACCTTTGAGTCTTATTTTATAAGTTCTGGCTGGGCTATGGTCCAGATAATTATCCCAGTGGATCACTTTATACATGGAAACACATATGACATTCCGGCACATACAACAATACAAACAATATTAGTTTTTAGTGTATTTATGTTTTTATTTTCTATTTATTTATTTTTTATCGTTTCACCAGATGACTTTAATGAGCAGCACAGCGACCTGACGGCTGGAGGCGGAGCTTCAAGCCAGAACTCCAGCCGGCTGTGGGTCCATTGGGACCCAACCGGTTCTGTATGGAGTAGAGAGAGACGAGAGGAGCGGAGTTGGGCTGAGCTGGAGACATAAGTGGTGATGAGATGTTTCTGGAAATCTTACTGACATTGATATTAGAGGAAATAGGCAGCTGAACAGTCAAAGCTGGTGGAAATAACTTCTGCATGATTCCACAGCATGATTCTGAACTGGCAGGGGCGCGGCCACAGGGGTGGCTTGGGGTGGCACCGGCTACCTCTAGAATCTGATTGGCCACCCCACCTGGCCACCCCGACCAGAGCTGTCAATCAGGTTGTATAGCATTTGCACTATTGCCAAATTAGCACTTTTGTCACTCAATTTAGCACCTTTTCAAACCCCCCAATCAACTTTATGTAAAAAAGCACTTAGCACCAAATCTATTACATTTCTGGTAAACTAACAGAAACTTTCTGAGGACGAAAGTCGACGCGTGAATGAGTTGGACCTGTTGCTACACGCAGCAACCGGCTACAACAGGCTGCAGACTGCTTCTCTGGCAACCTGCAATGAGCTGCGCATGTGCAGAGTTTTTGTTCATTCTGATGATGGTATAACTTTTCTTTTTTTAAGAAAACAATTATAACAGAACTGAACATATATTGTATACAGAAAATAACTGGATCAGAAGCTTGGTCATCTGAACATAAACTCTGGAGCCTACTTTGAACCAAGCTGGTTCCAGTGCTAAACTGATACTGGTGCTGGCCTAGCTCTGGTACCAATAAAATGGGTCTGTGGAAGTTTCAGTGTGTGGTATCTGGATATACTGGACTCCCGCTGTTCCAGAAGCATGTTCTCCCACAACATCC
Organism: Girardinichthys multiradiatus; assembly: GCF_021462225.1. Lineage (NCBI taxonomy): Eukaryota > Metazoa > Chordata > Actinopteri > Cyprinodontiformes > Goodeidae > Girardinichthys > Girardinichthys multiradiatus. Next base: position 45,424,789 of record NC_061814.1, on the reverse strand, counting down.
ACCTACTTCATGTTTGGAATGACGCTTCTGAATAATCAGGATTTTATATGTTTGATAAAAATCTGAACTAAACTCAGCATTTTAATAATATTATGTACTAAAGCATAAATCATGTCTTCTGTCTGCAGACTAACAGAACTTATTCATTTAGGGAGCTCAGCACTGCAATTGTGAGCCACACATGATAAGATCCAAACCTCACCCCATCTCTCTTTGTTTGAGTTACCTGGGGAGGCATGCTTCAATGCCTAAGGGCTGTTTGGGGTTTAATTCATTGTTTTGTGCATTTACTTTTCCTTCCCATAGAAAGTACTCCTGGATCAGTGCTTCTTTGTTCTCTTTGTGTCTCTGCTCTGTTCTCTCAAACCTCCAGTCGGTCGTGGCAGATGGCCGCTCACACTGAACCTGGTTCTGGTTCTGCTGGAGGTTTCTTCCTGTTAAAAGGGAGTTTTTCCTCTCCACTGTCGCTACATGCATGCTCAGTATGAGGGATTGCTGCAAAGTCAACACCAGTGACTGTCCACTGTCTCTACATGCTCATCCAGGAGGAGTGAATGCTGCAAGTCACTGACTGGATGCAATCTGCTGGGTTTCCTTAGATAGAAAAACTTTTTATCCAATTTGAATTAATAACTGAATCTGACTGAACTGTTCAATGGTTACGATTAATAGGAATGTATGTACCTGACTGTTGTGAAGAACCTTGAGACTTGGAGCTATATAAATAAAACTGAATTGAATTGAATTGTTAGTTTGTTATGTGGCAGCCATTTTGTCTTTTCCTTGTGTGTCATGTAGCTTAGCTAAACCAGTATTTAAGTTCCCTAATGTGTCAGTTCAGGGGGTCAGTTTGTCTTATGTTTGTTTGAGGTTTGGTTAGTCATGATTTCCGAGTCTAGTTTATTGAGTAGACCTTTAATTTCTCCAGGCAGGTTTGGGTTTTTGTGTTTCATGTTTTTAGTTTCAGATATAAGCAGACTTTATTTTACTTGTAAAGTTATTAACACGTGTCACGTGCAGAGGGTTAAATGTCTTTAAAATTGTAATCATGTTTTCAGCCAATCAGAGGTCAGATTGTGTCTCCCAACTGTCTTTCAGGGATTTCCTGGGATCTGAAATCATCTACAGTGAAATCAACCCAGTGATGATCTGAGATGGAAGATATGTTGGCAGATAAAACAAGGTTAGAACCAGATCTAAGGTGGAGCCTCTGGTCTGAGTAGGTTGACCAACAAGGCTTGGATTATAAATATAAAACTCTGGACAGAATAACACACTCCTCCAGTTTTAGGCTACATTGTACCAGGTGCCGTTTAAAATGTGAGTCATCGTCATGTCCTCAGATAAATAAGGTGTTCCAAGTGGGTCTACACAGTGCACCCCACAGTGTCAGTCAATAGAAAGTTCATAAAATTCTATATGACAAATGGATCGAAATAAGTCCTGAAAGGAAAACCATGCTGGACTTCCAAAATAAGACCGAAACATATTCTAAACAAAATAAAAGCTTTCATATTTCACAAAGCAGATTAAAATAGAATTAGGTGTTAATTTACTGCTGGAGCTAAACCAGTGTTAGAAATGAGACCACTTTGGACTTTCAAAATAAAGCTTAGTGATCATTTAAAAAATAAAAGTCAGAGTTTAAAAGCTTATTATACAATATAGTAGATATATAGAATGTATATCTATTAATTTATTGTAGATCTTAGAATAAACCAATGAGATCTCTTCTTACTGCCACAGCAGGTAAATATCTGGCCAAACTTCCCCAGATGAACCCAAACTGTGTCCACATTTTAGAGACTGGATCACTATAAGCTGCATATATTTGTGTTCCCAGCTGTGGTACAAAACTTCTCTTCCTCTAAGCCCTTTAAGCTTTGACATTTGATCCTGATGCACATTGGACCTAACAACTAAACATTTCCCATGATGGGAAAAGCAGGTCCATACTTGCCAAAACCATCAAAATGACTCTAGGACCTTTTCTAGTTGTGAATGTGAATTGGGTCTGTTTGTTCTGTAAACTGCTTGTAAACAGGTGATATTTCAACAAAACAGCTTTCCAAACAATAGCTCATGTGAGAGATGATGACTGTGGAAAAATATTGAAATCTGAACAAAAACCCAAATATTTACATAGAGAAACCTAACCGAAGCGAGATGGTTCTGCTGACAGAACGACAATCCAACAGTTTTTCATTTGTTGAGATAGAAACAGCATCTACCGAGTCAGCATGCAACCTTTGCCGTAACATCCGTCAACCTGCCTGCAACTTTGTTTATAGCAGGAGTAAAAATACCAGAATCATCGGCATACAATAAAATATCACATTGTCCACAAACTGACGGTAAGACAAAAATACACCAATCAGTTTAAATATTGCTTATAGGTTTTCACCATTTATCCATTTAACTTGGTTTTTGATCTTCTTACTTTGGGTCTTGGGGAAGACACTGTCTCTGTGTATTTCAAGGTGTACTTACTTCTCTCCGATCCTGTTTGCAATGTCAGCAGGAGCAGATGTTGATGTGGGTTGAGTCTGACAGACTCTTAGTGGTCAACTGCTCCTTTAAACCTTCTCCTGCTGCTGGTCATTCTTCACTGATAGGTTTTGTGTGGGAAGCGTTACTATTGGCAACCATCCTCCTTACTATGGAGCTGTAGGAGTGGAGTTGCCATGGAAACCACATGTACTACACATGGAGCCGCTGCGGTCAGACTGTGAAGCTTGTGATCACACAGATGTTCCACAGCTGTAAAATGATTCCTGTGAAGGAATCTAATGATCAGGAATGAAATCCGATTATTTCCTACCTCAGATCCTCACTGAGCGCGCTCAGTTCCCAGCTGACTGCAGAGCAGTTATATAACGCCAAAGTGGCGGTGGGTGGGCCAACAGCAGCAAGAGAAGAAGAAACTGCAGCAGCTTGTCAGTAGTCACAACATCTGTCTATTAAATTCAATTCACTTCAGTTTTATTTCTATAGCATCAATTCACAACACGTCGTCTCAAGGCTCTTTACAAAGTTAATTCAATCCAATCATCCGGATTCCCAGTCAGGTTCATACATTCCTATTAATCGTAATCATTGAACAGTTCAGTCAGATTCAGTTATTTGTTCAAATTGGATAAAAAGTTTTTCTATCTAAGGAAACCCAGCAGATTGCATCCAGTCAGTGACTTGCAGCATTCACTCCTCCTGGATGAGCATGTAGAGACAGTGGACAGTCACTGGTGTTGACTTTGCAGCAATCCCTCATACTGAGCATGCATGTAGCGACAGTGGAGAGGAAAAACTCCCTAAGCAGATGAACTCTGAGCCAGTTTTCAAGTCTAGAGGATGAAAGAGAGCACATCTATTCATCCATCCATTCATTGTTCTTCCATCGATTCATCCGTCCGTCCGTCCGTCCATCCATCCATGATCCTGGTCAACAGTCAGTCAATCACTGATCAGTAATTGTCACTGATAATTTAGATTTGGATCAATGTTTGAATAAATGTTGATGCTTCAGACTGAAGCTGTTGGTCTCTGCTTTGTTGTTAGTAATTTGTGAGTAAATGTCAGAGAAAGTTGGAGATTCCTCTCACATCTCTGGGTCCAGAACCATCATGAATGATGCTTCTGGAAAGAAGAACCATCATTTACCAACAGCTGACAGAAACACCTGGATCTTTGGGCAACCTTGGTCCAGCTCTGTAATCCAGAGTTACCTTCACAGCCTTTACTGAGCAGAGAAAAAGCCTGATGTAATGGACCATCACCCAGTGGGAAGGAACATGGATCAGATGGATCAGTTCTCCAGATGTTTGGTGGAAAAGGAGCATCCAATCTGCTGTCAGCAACCAGTCCCAGCAGCCAGGCTCTGTGATGGTAGGAGGTTGTATCATGGGTATGGAGAAGGGTACCGCTGCTGGACTGGCCTGCTTGCAGTCTTGACCTGTCCCAAACAGAAACTGTTGTAGACAACCTAAAACTGTTGGACACCTGAGGACGTGATTGGAGGAAGAATAGGACAGAGTAACACCTGGAAGTCTTTGTGCATTGGTGTCCCCTCTGCAGGAATGTGTTTGAGTGTTGGAAGAAGGAATGGGATCATTCCAGAGTGGAATGTACAGCAGTTAAATCTACAGTTTCCAATAAGAAACCTATGAACCCGGTTTCTGCCAAACCCCTAATACCCCTTTTCCATCAATGTGGTTCAGAAACGTGATTTCGAACCAGTGACACGTGTTTCTACCACCGAAAAAGAGGTTCTGGAGTGTGAACAGGTTCATTTCATGCACCACAGAATACTTGGTTCTTCTGCACGAACTGTGAGGTCACCCATGGGCGGGTTGAACTGCAGACAATACAAGCAACAAGTACAGCGGCAAAGATGAAGAACGTACCAGATAAATATTATTTACATGTTTGGACACACTAAACAGCCATTGTAAAATGACTGGTTTCTGTTTCACACGTGGATACTGAACATATGCAGATGAGTCATCGTCTCCTTTTATCTATTAACTGTATTTTTTGGATGCTCTCTTTTTGCCTTAAATGGAACACTGCATGCAGATCAGCAAGCTCTGCTGTCTCACTACCGAGCTGTGTAACCCCCACTGTTGACTCAAAACTAGTGGAAAGGTGCATCAGTGCTCAACAAAACACCAAATTGTGAAGGCACGGAAACCGAACCGGTTCAAGACTGAGAGTTATTTTAGGTAGAAAAACGCAGTCAGTGTAACAGAATGTGAACATGTGGCAGGACCTCTCCCTCAGGTGCTGTTTTCTCACCTCGTGTGACAGGTAGAAGGCAGCGATGCCGAGTGGCCAGAAGCAGCAGAGCATGGAGAAGACGCTGAGGCCCAGGTGATCTCTAGGAGGCAACAGCAGGAAGGCGTCCTCGCTCTCAGACTCACTGGAGTAATCGCTCTGATCAAACACATACAGTCATGTTTCCATCATTGACAATCATCCAGCTTAAACAGACAGAAAACAATCCATATTCTGCAGATCCACTCTAATTTATCATCTGCTGCTTCATCTTCAGTCCATCAGACCAACACAAAGCTTTCTATTCCTGTTCTATACAATCCAAAGTAAACATTGGTCTTCCCTGAGAAATACAGAACTTCCTGTAGGACCTAGAGGGGCGGAACCTGGACTTCTGCAGGTTTAATTCAATTCAATTCAGTTTATTTATATAGCACCAATTCACAACACATGTCGTCTCAAGGTTCTTCACAACAGTCAGGTTCATACATTCCTATTAATTGTAACCATTGAACAGTTCAGTCAGATTCAGTTATTTATTCAAATTGGATAAAAAGTTTTTCTATCTAAGGAAACCCAGCAGATTGCATCCAGTCAGTGACTTGCAGCATTCACTCCTCCTGGATGAGCATGTAGAGACAGTGGACAGTCACTGGTGTTGACTTTGCAGCAATCCCTCATACTGAGCATGCATGTAGCGACAGTGGAGAGGAAAAACTCCCTTTTAACAGGAAGAAACCTCCAGCAGAACCAGAACCAGGCTCAGTGTTAGCGGCCATCTGCCACGACCGACTGGAGGTTTGAGAGAACAGAGCAGAGACACAAAGAGAACAAAGAAGCACTGATCCAGGAGTACTTTCTATGGGAAGGAAAAGTAAATGTTAATGGATGTAGCTCCTTTAGTCGTTTCATCTAGAAAGAAAGAACAGATAAACTCTGATCCAGTTTTTAAGGTTAGAGTCTGAAAGAGAGAACATAGAGTTAGTTACAGTAGAAGCTCAGTCAGTAGCCATGTCTAGGAGAGAGAAAGGGTTAAACACTGAAAGACAGGGCCATGTGGATCATCTGTAGAAGGTGAGCATTAAGTTGTTGCCAGCAGAAGCTCGGATGATGCCCCTCTCCAGAAAGGTGTCACAGGTAGATACAAAGTCAGGCCAGGTGTAGCTTCTAGGAAGAGAAAAGAGAGAACAAAGTTAAAAGCTGAAATAACAGCAAATAATGTAGAATTGGAGAGTAGTATGAGAATGTAGCGAAGAGGGTGAAAGTGGTCATTATGTCCTCCAGCAGCCTAAGCCTATAGCAGCATAACTACAGAGATAGCTCAGGATAAACTAAGCTACTCTAACTATAAGTTGTATCAAAAAGGAAAGTTTTAAGCCTAGCCTTAAAAGTAGACAGGGTGTCTGCCTCACGGACTAAAACTGGGAGCTGGTTCCACAGGAGAGGAGCCTGATAACTAAAGGATCTGCCTCCCATTCTACTTCTAGAGACTCTAGGAACCACCAGTAAACCTGCAGTCTGAGAACAAAGTGCTCTGTTAGGAACATATGGACCAATCAGATCTCTGATGTATGATGGAGCTAGATCATTAAGGGCTTTATATGTGAGGAGGAGAATTTTAAATGCTATTCTGGATTTAACAGGGAGCCAATGAAGGGAAGCTAAAATAGGAGAAATATGATCTCTCTTTTTAATTTTCATCAGAACTCTTGCTGCAGCATTTTGAATTAGCTGAAGGCTTTTAACTGCATTTTGTGAACATCCTGATAGTAAAGAATTACAATAGTCCAGCCTTGAAGTAACAAATGCATGGACTAGTTTTTCAGCGTCACTCCTGGACAGGATATTTCTAATTTTGGCAATGTTCTGGAGGTGAAAGAAGGAAATCCTAGAAACCTGTTTAATATGAGATTTAAATGACATGTCCTAGTCAAAGTTAACACCAAGGTTTTTTACTTTATTACCAGAGGTCAATTTAATGCCATCCAGGTTAAGTGATTGACTAAGCAGTTTCTTTTTTAAAGACTCCGGTCCAAAGACGACAACTTCTGTCTTGTCTGAATTTAGAAGCAGAAAATTTAAAGTCATTCAAGTTTTTATATCTTCAAGACCTGCTTGTAGTCTATCTAACTGGTTGGGTTCATCAGGATTTATGGATAAGTAAAGCTGAGTATCATCAGCGTAACAGTGAAAATTTATCCTATGCTGCCTGATAATTTGACCTATTGGAAGCATATATATAGTAAAGAGAATTGGCCCAAGTACTGAAGCCCTGTGGTACTCCACAATTAACCCTGGAGTTTAAAGATGATTTATCATTTACATGAACAAACTGGAATCTGTCAGACAGATAAGATTTAAACCAGCCTAGCGCTGTTCCCCTGATCCCTACAGCCTATTCCAGCCTTTCTAAGAGAATATTATGATCGACTGTATCAAATGCAGCACTGAGATCTAACAGAACCAGAACAGACACAAGTCCATTATCTGAGGCCATAAGAATATCATTAGTGACTTTCAGCAGAGCTGTTTCAGTGCTATGATGAGCTCTGAAACCTGACTGAAACTCTTCAAACAGGTCATTGCTGTATAAATGTTCACACATTTGATTAGCAACTATTTTCTCAAGAATTTTAGATAATAATAGAAGATTGGATATAGGTCTGTAATTTATTAAGTCATCTCGATCAAGTGAAGGTTTCTTAAGTAAAGGTTTAATTACAGCTACCTTAAAAGCCTGTGGTTCTGATCCATTTACTAAAGATAGATTAATCATATCTAAAATGGGGCTGGTAATCAGAGGGAACTTCTTAACCTGACCTGTCTGGAAATTATGCCAGAAGGATGGATGAATGATAAACAAACACACAGATAGGTGGACACATCCGTCCATCCATCAGTGAGAAGGATTAATTTGGATAATTAGAATAAGTGTTTGAGGTTCACCTGCTTACCTCGAGCTCCTGGAAGTCGTCATCGTCATCAATGTCGTATGACAACGAGGGAATCTTTGCTTCCTCTCCTGAAAACTCCACAAACTTGCCATCAGAAAACAGCAGCAACTCCTTTGAGGAGCAGGGAGCAGCAGCTGAGAAGGAGGAGGTGGTGATGGGGCTCTCGATGAAAGTGGTCTCACAGCAATCGCCTCCCCCAGCCTCCCCCCACACTCGCAGGACGCCGTCTGGGCACAGGAGGAGGCCAGAAGTGGCTCTGAGGGCGGGTTCTGGAGCTGCCTGGTGGGGAAGGAGAGTCCTGGGGTTCAGGAGCTGGGAAGGAGCCCTGCCATACTCCTGCTGAGGGGGCGCACCCACCACCATGCGACCCTGGAACAGAAGCGCCTCCCGAGGCTCCGCCCCTAACCTGTGGGTGTTAATGAGACCACTGTGTCTGCAGAACTCTCTTCCACCTGCTCCTTCTCTCAGTGAGATGTCTGCCTCTTCTTCTCCCTGCATGGCTGTCCTGGTCCTCTTCAGAGGGCTTTCTCAAAGAGGTCAGAGGTCAGAAGGTGACCTGGAACACAGAATAAACAGGAAGGTTCAGACTATTTCAGGAGCGACCATTACTGCCTGAAGCCCTCAGCTGTAAATATCTGCTACATGACCTGCTGAGGTTCATTTATCCTGTCAGGAGAAAATTCACAGCTCTGAGCTCACAGTTAGATCCTCGGTTATTATTTAGAACAGTTTTTAACAAGCTGTTTGCAATCTATTCGAATCAAGCCAACTTTATTGATAAAGCATATTTATAATAACCAGCTGGCCAAAGAGATGAACAATAAACCCTACAAGCAGAGTCCGTAAACCGTTACCAACAACGTGCACCACCTTGTTCCAAGTGCAGTAAAGCTGGATGTTCTGGTTCCTAATGGGATGTACTGCACCGTTAAACGCACTGAGCTTCATTGTGGCTTCAGCAGGTTCCTTAAACATCCACCCAAAGAAAAACAGCTTGGTTCCTGTATCAGTGGATTATGTCCCATTAGTCACTGACAGGCAGGGAATTAAGATGAATGCAGAATCCAAACTGGAGGTGGCCAGCATGTTGCTCCTAAGGAGGAAATCTTTACACCGTGTTGGGCCTGGGTTATGTCCACCAGAGAAGAAGCATTGACTTCTGAAAAGGGTTAACAGTTCTGCTGAGAGCAGATCAGATACGATTTAAAATCAAGGAAATGTTGAGGAACATAACAATCTCCTAATAACCTGTCAGTGCATGATGTCCCAGTGTTTCCATCCCTAAGTGTAATGTCTAATGCCTACTACTTGATGAAGCAGCTAAAAACCATCCATCCATCCATCCATCCATCCATCGGTAACAGGTTGAGGTCACCTCCCAATAGAATCAGAGGAGCCTCCTTGGTTGACTGATTTCCATGTGGAGGAGCAGCACACCTCCTCCAAGATCCACTTGGATGTCAAAGCTCCTCACCCTGATTGTAAGGCAGAGTCCAGCCACCCTGAGCCACAGCGAATTTCAACTGATAGCATCCAGGACCTCATTCTTTAAGTAAACATCTGCACTTTAGGATTGTAGATGAGCCCCCGTGGCCTCAGACTGAGAGGAGCCGACTCTCGTCCTAGCCGCTTCACACTCAGCTTCTAACCGCTCTAGTGCTCACTAAAGGCCATGTCCTAAAGTTGCAACAAAACCACATCAGCTGCAAAAAGCAAAGATGAGACCATGAGGTTCCCAAACCAGATGCCTTTTTAACCATGACTACACCTTGAGGTCCATGAAGACCACAAACAAAATCAGAGACAGGAGCAGTCCAGGCACAGTCCAACCTGCACTGTGAACCCAAAAAACTGGTCTGGGGACACAACACTTCTTCAGATCCACATAAAACACACGGACTGGCCCACCAAACTCCTATGACCCCCTCAGGAGGGTCCGTATTCCCAAATATCCTCAGAGTCTCTCAGAGAGCTCCCATCTTATCCTAAACATTCCTGCCAATGAGTCTCGGCTTCAGAGGGATTCAGTTCTCTGAGACTCTGAGGAGGAGACGACAGTCGCTAGGTGTGGTCGACCCTGTCGCTAGGTGTTGTGGTCGACCCCGTCGCTAGGTGGTGTGGTCGACCCCGTCGCTAGGTGTGACGCTGTGATTGGTTGTTACAATAAAACAAATGTGCTCCCAGTAATCAGTGGAGAGAAATGAACTGATATTAGTGTTTAGACTGGATTCAGAAATGTTTCAATCATGATGATAAAACTTAGTAAAATTAAATGAATTGTTCCACAGCATCAACATGTTTGAACTCAGCTTATTTACATCCTCGTCATTATTCTGAATTGATTATTATTATGTTTACTCTCCATGCTGGTCGTTTTTCATACAGCATCTATTTTATATTAATTCATTTCATATTAATATTAAATTCAGCGTTTTACTTTGATCTCCTTGTTTAATGAGGTTTAGTTTGGTAAAATGATAGTTTGGAGAAAAGCGAAGTGAACAGAGGAGCAGAGCCTGCTGGTGGAGGAGAAGAGAGGAGTGTTAAAGGTAGATTTGGTCCTGGGATCATGGTGGGAACCAACAGACATTCCCAGTAGATCAATGTGTCGTTCCCTCTGCTTTCAGCACCAGCCTGGAATGTGAGCAGCTCTGGTACATCTGGAGCGCTCTGAAGGCCTCAGATGTTTTAAGAATAACTTTTAACTTACCAAGGGAAAATTCTAAGAAAAATCTTGGAATTACAGAAATTCTCAGTGTGACGCCATTAGGAGTTACTTTTAGTCTCAGGATTCTTTAGGAATATGGGCCCTGGTCCGATCTCCCAAGCTGTCACTTTGTTGTTTGTAGCCACCATCAGAACTGGACCTGTCTCGTTAGCAGATCTCTGCAGACTTGGATTCTGGTGAGGGAGTTTCAGGATGTTGAAGGGATGCATATAAATGCTGTGGACTGGACTTGGGCATCGGTTGGTTCTCTTATGATCCTTAGATCTTAAGGTTAGATTCTCCTTTGAGTTTGTTCTCAGCATTGCCCTGTTGTTTATTATGTTCTATGATCTGTCCATATTAGTGGTTCCTTTGTGCTTAGTTTCTTAGTTCATTCTCGTCGTGCTTTTAATGTGAGTTTCCCATCCGCATTTAATAAATCATTCTTAAGTTCATGCAACGCTCCCGTCTGAGCCTTGGTCCTATTCTACAACCACACAACTTCACAGGTCTGTCTTGCCTCATTGCAGGTTAATGAAGACACTTCTTGCTCAGCAGTGATTGGTCGCAGCTGGAGGAAATGTTTCAACTTTCATGGAGGTAGAAGTGAAAGTGTCTCAGGCAGCAGTTTTACTGGTGAATGTTCATTAAGAAGTTATTTTATGAATGTTATATAGTATTTATTCATCTCCACCCCTGGGTTTGGTTTGCCTTCATATATTTTGGTTATGGGTGTATTTTTTTTATCTTGATATATTGAAAATGTAAAGAAAATGCGAGCTAAAACAATCAAACTGCATGTTCTGCTATGATGGGATGTTTCTGCTCTGATCTCTGACCAGAACCACCCCATGGGTTGGTTCTGGTCAGAGATCACACACTCTTCTGTTCTGTTCCTATATGACTTAAAACGGTGTACCTATCACACAGTTTGTTGCCCTGTAGTATCTTACAGCTCAGTGTTTGGCCTGGCACAGAACCCATCCTGAGTTCTAGATAGGTGGGTCCTGCACCGATTCCCAGGTTAGAACCTTTTCCTGCAGAGCTTCCCAGATTGTTCCTACTGAAGTCACCTGGTCTCAATCTAATAACCAGAAGACGCTGAGCTTCAAAGGGTCCTGGAGATACACACACACACACACACACACACACACACACATCACGGCTGTACGCGCATGAACCCAGAAATATGTGAAGCTCATAACATCAGCAGAATACCGACACTGGCTCTGACGTCACCCTCGTGATCACACGCACATACACAAACATGCGCGCGCATACTCGCCTCCCAAGGTGAGACACAAGTTTTCATCTGTTCGTTTCCGTCTCCGTTCTCCGACCGACCTCAGAGCGCTCTGAGCCCGGCACAGAGCTGTCGGAGACCCGATCAGAAGCTCCGGAGCTCCAACACACCAATAGCCGAGAGAGGAGAGCTGTAGGCGGGCAGGAAAGCGCTCAGGTGTCCGTGTTGCTGCAGGATGACAGCTGCTGCTGCGGAGCAGGAGGAGGAGGAGGAGGAGGAGGAGGAGGAGGAGGAGGAGGGAGTATCAGCCGCTGAGTGTACGGGGCAGAGGAAGAATGTGTTGTGAATACAGAAGAGGTGTTTGTATTCAGCTGAGCTGTCCTCTGCATGGTCCTAAAGCCCCTCAGAGCTTCAAACAGCTCATCATGTGGAACCGTCTCACTGCGCCTTGTAGAACTCCAGTTTTCTCTGGTTCACACATCAGTATTTATCTTCTAGAGCCAGACGGTGGTCCGAGGATACTGCACACCCAGGCCCTGCATGGTCAGCAGATATGGATCATTGAAATGTACATTCTTTGAAAGCCATCTAGATTAGTAGAGAAGCTCTATCATTCAGGAAGAGCATGTAGAAGAACTGCTCCTCCCCCACACCTCCTCCACATTGAAATAAATAATCTGAGCAGGTTCATCTGATGAGAATGCCTCCTGGTTGCCTCTATTTAAGGCTCCCACTGAGAGGAGACCTTGAATCAGATCTAAATGAACATGAAATTGGACTAATTTATTGTATTTTTATGTCAGATTAGGACGGCAGAATCCCAGAGGTTTTGTTTTACTTTCTTCAAATTCAGAACTTTCCATCCATTTCCCCAGTATTTGGTAGAACTGCCCCTAAATTGTTACTTGGTTCAAATGTTTTGGGATTCCTTCCACAATCATCTCATAATATTTTGTTGAAATCTGACCTGCAAACCGAACTTGTGTAAATAGGTCAGGTCTCTAGGGTCCCGTGGCTTTGAATGCTGAGGGACAATGTCCATTTGGAAGACCCATTTGTGTCCAAACTTTAACTTCTTGGTTGTCTTGAGATGTTTCAATATGACCACATGATGTAATTTCCTCATGATGCTATCTGTGAAGTGCACCATTCCCTCTTGCAGTAAAATAACCCCACAACATGCTGCTGCCAGCTCTGTACTTCACATTTGGGATGATGTTATCATGCCTAAATGTTTCTCCCAGTGTGAATTTGAATTGGTTGTTTCTGTTGCTCTTGGAGTGATGGCTTCTTGTCTGTACAGGACTTATTTCACTGTGGATAATGACTCTCTTCCCAGCTTCAGCAGCATCTTCACAAGGTCTTTAGCTCTTGTTCTGTGGTTTATTAACATATTTCACATCAGAACCTGTTCAGTTCTGGGTCACTGAACCAGTCTTCTTCCTGAACCGTATGATGGCTGGACATTCCCATCCTATTTATACATGCATGGGAATACCTGCGGGAAAAAAAGTTATGGGTCTTTTTGTACTGTGTATGTAAATATCTGGTCTTAGCTGTATGTCACTTCTAACCTAGGATCATCTTAGGGTTCTCCGGGAGCCAGAGTGGCTTCAGGGTGTCTCTCCTGGACCTGTTACCTCTCTGACCCAGGAGAAGTGGAATAAAATGGATAGATGGATGATCAGCGTTTCAGTGCTTCATCATGAAGCAGACGCTGCTTCTCCTAGGCCCACAGGTAGTGCTGTGGTGATCATCCAGTACAGAATCCGAATCAGCTTTATTGCCAAGTCTGTAGAGACAGGTCCACTTTGCTCTCAGTAACAAAGAACATCTTTTTAAATGTACATATAAACACAACTGACTTTCCAATAGAATATAATGTGAGATCAGTCCAATCATGCATGGTGTTGTTCTGGAGCTCTGACTGTTAAGAGTTCATCAGAGAAACATCCTGGAGGAAGAAACTGTCTCTGTGGAGGCTGGTTTTAGCAGACAGTCAGCTGTGAACCTGAACTTGACAAAATAGTTCAACTTTAAGATGTTAAAGAAGCTTTAAACCCCTGAAAGGGTTTCATTAACACTGTTGTCTAGTGGGTCACTTAACCATAACATCTATCACAGAACTGGATCAGAACCAGCAGGTTAAAGACCTGGGGAGCAGGACACCAGTGCAGCCTGTAGTCGTCCATCAGAGGTTCTTGTCTGAGAAAGATGAGAGCTAATTATTATTTACTCACATCATTTCCATCTGTCCTGAACTGTCTTCATCTCTGTGTCCACGGATCTGCTAACACATCTGCTAATTGAATCCTGAGATGGGTCAGAACATAATGCGTGCTGAGGTCCATTTTGCCCTTATCAAATCCTGCTTTTAGAGCTATTTCCCTTCATCACTGAAATATTTAACCCAAAAATCTAGTTATTTCAAACTTTGACTTCGAATGTTTTGTTCTGGTGGGACTTTAGATACAATCAGCGTCTGAAGTATCAGCACCCTCTGCTGATCAGAAAGCACACAGCTGCTGAAGAGTTCCTCTTCATCACTCTCTATTACTCCTCATCCTCCACCAGGTTTCATTTCTTACATTAAATTTCTGTCCCATTCTGAAAGTTTCAAATGTGCTTGTAGTAATTTATGCTTCGTTTGGTCAGATTTTAAATCAATCAATCAATCAATCGGTCGGTTGATTGGTGTACTGCAGTCTTCATCCAACAACTATAAACCTAGTCAGCAGATATTTAGGGCTTGCTTCATCATAGCAGCACTGACCAATCCTGGGCCTCGTTTCACAAACCTAAACTGACAGGGGAGTTAAGGCAGGGGCGGATCTACAGAGGGGCAAAGGTGGGGCAAATGCCTCCTTGCTGTAGAACCCAGCTGCCCCCCTATTTTTATGTCCTTAAATTAATAGTAATTTTCGCTTGTTTGTCCAGAAGCCTCCTACAGCCTTCAAATTGAACATTAATTCACCAACAATATATAGTTGTAGCTATAATCTGAGGTCCCTGATAAACGTAGCTACGGCGCTGCATCAAACGCCGTCTGTGTCTCAGACTCATAACCGAGGCAGCCTGTCTGCAGCCCAGCAGAGTGGAGACACTGAGCTCTCCAAGTTCCTGCAGTTAGTCAGTTTGTCCAGGTGATGTTTTTACACAACAGTAAAGGCAACTTAAGTTTGCAATGAATGAAATGTCTGCTGAGGTGACCGACGTTCACGGTGTAATACGTTTATTAATCGTCTGGCAGTGATTCACTGGTGTGTGATTTATAAGAGCGGTAGCATCTTTTCCTTGTTAGTTCAGCTGACAATAAGCTCGATAACAGTTCATGAAAAGTTTAGCTATAAAAACAAATGTTCAGGTTTGCTATTTTTAGGGGCTGCAGTTTCACTGACGGCTCTATATGATTAATATCACGATATGAGGCACAATTAAACCACGATACATCTGGTCGGTCAGATCGGGACAATCATTTATTGGCTGCCATGAGAATAAGATTTCTAGATATGACTGCTGGTGTGAATGCGATCATTTCTGGTTTCATATTGTTATAGACTACGTGTGGTAATAAATGGGCTAATTATTCCTAATGTTGATGCTGGACATTGCAGATCATAATGAAAAGGAAATTTAAAAGTGGAGACATTTCCAGTTTCTTTGGCTAAAAAGTGAAGGATGAGAAGGAAGAAGAGACTGTGGGATATGAGGAAGGAGGAATGATGGAGAGACCAGGAGGGTCACAGGTGAAGGAGGCCACTGAAAGTGCAACAGGTGAAGATGAGGAAAATGATGTTAGTGTAAATGATGAAGATGAGAAGATTTCAGAGTCAGAGAGAGAAAGAAGACTGATGAAGAAGAGAAGGAAGGCAGGGAGTCCAGCCCATCCAGCTGGACCACCTGGTATGGATTTATTCTGGGTATAAATTCCAGTGCAGAGATGTTAGATGTTTCAATGAATAACATATCTGCTCAGGTCTACAGGTGCGTTATGAAGTCAGATAGTCCAGGCTTTATAGATGTTGTCAATTTATATTCTAATCTTTTGTTATAATAAAAGCAAATGCTACAACGCAGTGAAAACTGTATCAGATCATTCTAAGTGTCTCTATATATGTTTTAGATCAATGAACTTCGATGAAGAGGTCCAGCATTGCCAGCCTGCCCCAGACCTTTTGTGTCTCCTTTGACCCACTTGTCAAACGTTTTAGATCCACCACTAGGTTAAAGTGGGCCTCAGGGTTTGCAGAAGTTCAAACCCAGTTCCAGTGAAGTTGGGACGTTGTGTAAAACCTAAATAAAACCAGAAAACAATGATCTGCTAATCCTGTACAACCTAAATGCAACTGAATCCCCAGGGCAGATGTGGCTACATTGTGGTCTACCAGTGGATTCAGTGGATGAGTGACTGTAGTGGGAAGCACTATACAAGTACAGGCCATTTACCATATTTAATGTTCAAACTGATCAGCTTTATTATTTGTATTGCAATATTCCCTCATTTTGAATTTGATGTTTGCTACACGTTCCAACAAATGTTGTTGAAGCTTCGTAGCTGGAATGTTCCCATTCTTCCTTAAAGAGCAACTTTAGTTCCCATATCTCTGCGCTGACGTCCTCCCGACGAACAAAACCAGTGAAACGTCAGTGTGACGTCATGACAGCGCTCCTCCGAACAGAGGTGGCGCTGCGCGCTGACAGCCTGCAGGAAGTTCAGCGCAGAGGCGGAAGACGCGCTCCGTGGTGTGGCAGTGCGCATCAAACGGATCGAACCTGCCGCAGAACCCATAGAACCTACGGAACCAGTCTGGATAAGAGCGCGTTAGGGCGAAAGAGGAAAGTGCGCGCGCAGCTGCAGGCGCGGGACTCGGCAGGTAAACCGGACTCACACTGAGGGGGCAGCAGGCCCACCAGGTTCCGGTCCTAAGCGGTGGACTAGGTTCCCAACACGGTTTATTCAGAACCAGAGCCGCCTGGGGCTGGTCATATTTTGCGTAGGTTCTGTTTCATCCATTGCCCGGAACCGGAACTTTGTCTAGCTTTGACAGCCGCTGGACCCAGTTCTTTTCAGCCGGGGACCAGTTCCTGATACTCGACCGAGCCAGATTTTCTAGAACACCCTGGAACAGTAGACCAGAGTCCTGCGAGATCCCAGACTGGAGCAGGGTTTGGTTTCCGTTGGGCCCGAGTTTAAATCCGATGTGTCCGAACCTGACTTTGGTGTGACGTCAGCACGTAGCGTCAACGGCTCGGAGGGACAGAGAAACAGTTAGATCTGAGTGAGTCAGTCCTGAGCAGGTCTGGGGGTTGATTAGTTAACCAGTCAGTTAGTTAGCTGATTAACTTACTAGTGAGGTAAGCAGCTGGACCAGAACTTATCACCAGCAGGCCTCTGGAGCTCCTTTCTGCTTGAAAAATGAACATCCAAACCTGGGTAGGCCTGGTTCTGACGTGTCCAGTATGGACTGGATTGTCCTGCAGTTGGCAGGGAGTGTTATGAATCTCAGAAGGACTTGCTGATAGGCTTCCAGAACCAGAGTTTTAGAGACATTGACTCAAACTTCCCTGTGACAGGAGGAAAGATGGGGGTTCTGACGGGGTCTTCAGGAGCTGGATGGTGTCTGGCTTGGAAGTGCAGGCTGGGTTCTGGTCTGGTGGAGCATCAGAGTCAAGATGTTCAGAGGAAACATGAAGTAATCTGCTCCAGGTTTAGTTGAAGCTGTGGGCTGTGTCTAATTCCTGAAGACTCTCTGAGTTAAAGTTTCATCTAAGAAAAAACTGAACCAGGTCCATTTCCTCTGCTCGTTTTCTGTGGTGTGTCCTCTGATGTCTCTTTCTGTTTCCATAGCAACCATGGTGGGTGAGCGCCGCAATGGGAACCTGCTGGTCCAGCTCGGGCCAAGGCTGCAGGCGTACCCGGAGGAGCTGATCCGCCAGCGGCGTACCCACGACGGTCAGACGGAGTATCTGATTCGCTGGTGCCTTGTTACCATTGACGACAGGTCCAGCTCTGGGGGCGGAGCCAGCGAGACAAGCGGCGCAAGCGACGGAGGGTCCGGCGTGGGTGGGTCTGGTGGATCCACATCTGGAGAAACCAAACCGGAGAACATCCTGATGTGGATGACGATGGAGGATGTTTATGCCAACTGCCCCACGCTTCTGGGCAAGAGGAAGGCGGACACACAGCGCCCCCTGCAGCCACAGGAGAAGCAGCTGGGTGGTGCATCGGTGGGCACAGCGCCACAGAGCAGCAGTGAGTTCCCACCAGACGTGACCTTTGATGAAGTGGAGCTGTCCGACATGAAGCAGGACGTGAAGAACCTTGTGTGTCGGGCCCGGAAGCAGATGGCCAAGAAGAGCGACTTCTCCATCAACATCATGCACACCATCCACGTGCTGAGCGCCTACGCCAGTATCGGGTCACTCGTTGGTGTCTTCAAGGAGACGGGCGCCCTCAACCTGCTGATGGAGCTGCTGTGCAACAAGGAGACCCAGACGAGACGCAGCGCTGGGAAGATGCTGCGGGCGCTCGCCTCACATGATGCAGGTAAGCTGTTCCTGCTGCCACATTCAGAGTAGGCTGGAAAACCTGGTGCAGATGACCTTCTTCGCTCCAGTATGGTGGTTCTACATCTTCTGGAACTACCAAAAGAACAAGATGATGAGCTTGTTCTGGAGGGTGGCTGGACAGAGGGAAGAGCTCAGAGCAGAGTCACTGCTGCTCCTCATCAAGAGGAACTAGCTGAGATGTTGGAGAGATAAGGACTTTTTCTTAAGGAGGTGTCCCTTCTGGAGGAGACCAGAGTTCCCCCAGATGCAGTTGTTGAAGAAGCGGGGGGCAGAGAGGTCTGGGATCTCGGCTGATCATATTGGCTCTGTAGTTTCTGATGTGGCTGGACGGATGGACCAGACCTCTGAGCCTGAACCTGATTTGGACCAGTTCTGACCTGGAGGCGGATCACCTTCTGGTCAGAGTTTTACCCAGGAGTCACATAACTTGTTTCTAATTAAAAACAGACCACTAAACTAGATGTCAGGAATAGGATTAAAAAACCAGTAGATTTCATTCTGGAAGTTTGATCTGGAAATGTTTGTTATTCCAGTTCAGATAAAAAAAAACCAGACAGTTTTATTGTGGAGGTCAATGTTTAGAAGAACTCCAGGTTGAACATCGTCACCTCAGTTTCTTCTGCATCATTGTGTGCAGTTAAAGATAATTCTGCTTTGAGACGGTTCTGAGATGGAACAGAACCCTGGAGATCTAAATGGATCACAGACTGAACCATCCAGCAGCCTCAGTGCAGGGTGTGGTACCGGTCCTGACTAAGCGGTGATGCTGGTTCTGTCTTCATACTGGGAGTGATGGACAAACAACCCAATAAAGTCCACTAAGGCGTCATTATTATAGATCATTTTAAAATTGATGTGTCAGTTCAGCCCGTAAGCCATGACTAAACAACACAAAGACCTCAGACCTGTGTGTGTGTGTGTGTGTTGGGTGGTTCTGGACCAGTGTTTTACTGGTCTGTCTCTGCCTGCTGTGTGTTGTCATGGAGCTGTGAGGAGAAGTGAGATCTGCTGATTCATGTCCCACAAACTGCTCATCACGCTCTGTCTACGTGTCTTCTCTCACCAGACTTCTTGTTTATCCAGCAGCCGGGCAAAGTCTGCCGACTTTAACTGGGTTGAGCTCAGAAAACCCGGTTCTGCTGTTAAAACGACTCCGTCACTGCACAGTAATATTTATAAATGGCAGCAGCCAGAAACCTGAAACGGCCCGGTTACTTAGTAGATGAATTCATCTCTGCCCCATCCTGTTTCCACTCGGTTTTTCATCTGGTTCCTGTGAAATGGTTATTCCTCTGACCCAGAACATTCTGTCTCTGCAGGCAGCCGGGCTTACGTCCTGCTGTCCCTCAGTCAGCAGGACGGCATCGAGCAACACATGGACTTTGACAACCGCTTCACTCTGCTAGAGCTGTTTGCTGAGACCACATCCTCTGAGGAGCACGGCATCTCCTTTGAGGGCATCCACCTGCCTCAGGTAAACTGCTGCATCTGGAAACGATGTCACACCTGAGTAATGCACATTCTAGTAGAACAGGGGGTAAGCAGTTGTTTGCCGAGTGCTGTAGAGCTAAGTACATTAGTGGCATCAGCTGGTCGCGTTAAACATTAAACGGACCTGTTTGCAGATGGAGGCGGTCCGATGAGGGCCCAGATGCTAGCTGTCAGGAATAGGTTTTTGCTGCAGGAAATTGGTGTGGCAGCCATATTGGATACTGAACTCGGAGACATCCGGCTTAGCTCAGTAGAGACTGAGAACCTGAGACACCAAAACACTAGCTGATAGTCTATGACCTCTGACCTTATACCTTCGACCAATCATGTACCCCTAAGCCACACAGCTCACTCACATGTCTGCTTGTGTTCAGATTCCAGGGAAGCTGCTCTTCTCTCTGGTGAAACGCTACCTGTGCGTCACGTCCCTGATGGACAAACTGAACACAGCGGGGGCGGAGTCATGTTCAGACAGACAGGATGGAAGCCCCGCCCCTGCATCATCCTCTGGCTCCACCCATCAGACAGAGCTCCTGCGCATCCAAAAAGAGTTTGACTTCACCATGGCCATGGCCAACCTGATCTCGGAACTGGTCCGAGTGATGGGCTGGGACCGGAACCGGAAGATGCCCGAGGGCTCGACCCAGCACCTGGGAGGAGGAGGGGCCTGCGGGGAGGAGCAGGGTGAGGAGGCGCCTCGTCTGATCCTCAGGTCGATCTTCCAGCCCCGGTTCTGCACCTCATCTGTCCCCCTATCCAGCAGCTCCCCAGTCGCTGCGCCGGCAGCCACACCAACAAAGAAGAAAACAGGAAACGGCTTCAGGGCGCCCTTCGACTTCACCAGTCGCTCCGCCTATGTGGAGTACGTCCAGGACACCCTGAAGAGTGGCATGATGGTCCGCATGCTGGAGGACTACGAGGAGGTGAGCGCCGGAGACGAAGGAGAGTTCCGCTACAGCAACGACGGATCGCCGCCTGTTCAGGTGAGGAAACAGTTTGTGCTTATGCTCACCGAACAGAACCGACAGCTGTTCCTTGTGTTTCTCAAGTTCTGTCTTGTCTGGAATGGACCTGTTAACATTTCTAGCCTGGGAGCTTCAGGCTCCATCCAGAAGCTTTAGTTGATGTTCTGCAGCTCCTGCAGTCTGTCACAGTTCTGCTGTGGCAGAACCTTTTAAAACTGGATCTGGATCATTTTGTACTGTTTCCAGGTGTACTGGAATTCTCTGTCCAGAACATACTGGGTCCACTGGCACATGGTGGAGATCCTGGGGAGCGGTAGCAGCAGTCAATCTGAAAAGGAGACGCAGGAGAAGGCCTCGACTCTGGCGGAAACCCTAAAATTCACTGCAGGTAAGACTTCCTTCTCATCTTCTCCTCAACCTCTTCTCAGAATATGATGCTCCTCTTCTCTCCATCTCTCAGTCAGTCAGACGTTCTTCTCCAAGCCTCCTGGTGGCCTCTACTCGCTACCATACCTGACAGACGGGCTGCAGGCGGAGCCGGCGGTGCTGAGCAGAGCTGAGTGGTGGGAGATCCTGTTCTTCATCAAAAAGCTGGAGCTACAACAGCAGCAGGAGGTGAACAGCATCTTGCACCAGAGCCTAGACGACCAGGTGGGACCCTGACACATGTCCTGATGACAAACACTCTAGCATTAAACCCAGCAACTCTCAAATCCGTCACTGTCCTCTGTCCAGGAGGTGGAGCCGGACGACTCATCCCTCATCAACCTGTCCGTCTCAGGAGACGTGGCCAAGAAGCTGCTGCACTACCTAAAGCAGAAGCTGCCTTCGTCGTGTCTCAGCGACCTGCTGTGCTCCCACGCCTTCTCTAAACACTACCTGAAGAGAGGAGGAGGAAGTCTGGAGGATGAGGAGCTACTGGGTGAGGACACGCACAGGTCAGATGTGAATGTTTTGTCCTCACACACCATGTGACTGTGGTTTGTTCTGCAGCCGAAAGCTCTCTGGGGCCCCCTGGTCTGGGAGGAGGTGGAGGAACGCAGACCTTCACATCCTCCTCATCAGCCTCCTCCTCCTCTTCCTCAGCAAAGGGCTCCATCTCCAAGAAGGCCAAGAAGGAACTTCCTCTGGACTCTGGCTTCTCAGAGACGGAGACCGAGCTGCCCACTGAGGATGACAGCAAATATCCTGACGACCTGGAGGACAAGATGAAAGGTGGGAACATCTTTGACATGAAGATGTTGACGCAGTCTTTCTCTCCATGTGATCATTCTGTCCTCCCTGCAGTGTTCAACAACCCAAAGGTACAGGGGAAAAAGACCTTGTTGGAGAAGCTGGGGGAGGTAGTGGACATCCTGAAGAAGGGAGGCTCGGCCTCAGACCCTGCCCAGCAGCTGGCAGCCGTCCTTTTCATCGTCCGGTTGCTGGAAGAGAAGAGCGTGCAGGATAAGAACTCCATGAGGAGTGACTCGGCCCAGACTGTACGGTGAGAACGTTTGTCCTCGTGAGGTCCCCTGATGAGGAGGTCACTGGGGAGATCTGAGGAACTTCTGTTGCTTTCTATCATGGAAGCTTGGCTCTGGGGGGTTGTTAAACTGGGCTAGGAAACGGGCTGACCCGGTGTCTTTCTGACAGGGACAAAGTGCTGAAGCTGCTGGTGGAGCTGCTGGGCTACTCCTCCAAAGACGTGGTGGTGAGCACGCTCAGACTTACACACCTCCTCATGCTGAAGTATGAGTGGAGGGTTTGCTTTGCCACTGAGGGCGGGGTCAAAGCTGTGCTGTCCTGCATGCAGGAGTTCTCAGCGGTGGTACATGTGGTCCAGCTGGCTCTGGCGGTAAGAATCGGCGTATTCTCTGACGTTTGGTAATGATCACGATGATGAAGATGACTAAATGCTCTTTCTCAGACTCTGAAGGTTATCACCGGCGCCAGTAAACATGATCTGCGGAGCGTCGGCAGCAGCCTCCCGCTCTCAGAGTCCGGCACCCAGATGATGTTGGAGATCTTCGCCAGCATAGGCTCGGCCACACCCGAAGGCTCCAGAGGCCTGCTGAGTGCTATCCCTGTTGCCATCGACCTCATGCTGAAGACCCAAGGGTAAGTCTGCCACCCAAACTTGAGCTTCGTGTTTCTAGCACTACCTATTGACAGCTGATCTTCTGTGCAGCTGCATGCTGTCGGTGCGTAATGGGCTGCTTGTCGTCATCATGCTCATTGCCAACCACAAGAGCCTGGCAGAGCAGCTGGTGGCCTGTGGCATCACTGCTGTCCTCAAGAAGTGTCTCACGCTGTCCAGAGCAGAGACCATGCTTGCCATCATTGCCCTCAACCACATCTCCATGGTGCACAAGCTGGAAAGCAAAGGTATGGCCGTCTGGTTTACCGCCAGGACAAAGACTTGGTTTCCCCAAATTTGACTGTTGTGATCACGGTATTGTCCTGCAGAACCCCAACATGCTGTAGGCATCAAGAGAGCGGCACTAGGCTGGCTCACATCATCATATTTGAGGTTCAGTTCTTGGGCCAATTCTCCTCACTATATATATGCTTCCTGATAAAATTATCAGGCAGCATAGGATACATTTTCACTGTTACGCTGATGACACTCAGCTTTACTTATCCATAAATTCAGATGAGTCCAACCACTTAGACTACAGGGATGTCTAGAAGACGTAAAAACTTGGATGACTTTAAATTTTCTGCTTCTAAATTCAGACAAGACAGAAGTTGTCTTTGGACCAGAACCTCTGAAAAAGAAACTCCTTAGTCATTCAATTAATTTGGACAGCATTAAATTGACCTGCGGTAATAAAGTAAAAAACCTTGGTGTTATCTTTGTTTTATTAGTTTTCAGTTTTGTACAAAAGAACAGAAAGAAGCTGCAACAGTGGAGAAAACAAGATTAGGAGAGAACAAAAAACCACAATGTGATTATAACAAATCGGACCTGTTTTGAACAATATTTAGCCACTTTGACCAGTAAGGGCAGAACGTAGTCGGGCATACTGTGAGCAGTGCGGACACTGCAGACTGTCTGGACGTTTCAGGCTTCATAGTCAAGCATACCAATTTCCTACATTTCCCACACTTTCTGCCATGGCGTTATCGGACGAGGAGGCTGAGCTACTTTGCCGTGTGTCCTTGGAAAAAACAAAAGAAAAGGTGGTGCCATTAAACCAGAGTAGGGATGAAGAAGAGAAATACACCCGAAATATACCGGTTCCTCGGAGCAGTGTGTCGTATATAACAGTTTAACTCTTTCTCGACGAGGAGTTTGTGTGACACCGCATCCGCGGCCATAAAAATTGAGCTTTGCACGGACATGTCTAGCGGACGTCTGCTTTGAGTCCGCTCCTACGTCCGCAGAGTCAAATACAGCCAGCTATGTTCTGCCCTCAAGTCTAAATTTCCACAAGTCGGAACGAAATGAAAACTGCTTCACGAACTCTGTGAAGAAATGGAGCCATGTGAGGACATTCCCAGAAGATAGTTTCCTGATGTATGTCCATCCAGCCTCGAGCAGCTGGTCTGTAGGCAGTATTTAGTCTTTGGTGCTGGAGTTAGAAAACAGTGGGTCAAATCCTTTCCTCCAGGAGGGGGCGCTGGTTGCAGATCACTGTTGTGCACTCCTCTGCCTTAGACAGTTTCCCATCTTGCTGTTACATGCACTGTATTATGTCCCTTTGAATTATGTATTGCCTGATATAATGATTATTTTTTGGTAGGTTGCTTTTTCAAAGATCTCTATAATTTCTTAATATACATTGAATAAATGTTTCATTTTTTTTTGTAAATTTCTAAACAGGTCTTGATTCTGCAATCATACCTTCTCCTGAAGGTGCTGGAAGCTCATCACTTTCCCTTCTTTACTAGAGTCCAGTATGTTGGGAGACCTTCAGTAGAAAATGTTTAAACTATCGTTTCAGTTTTAGTGGGTCAAAGCTGATACTTTCGAAGTTTGATTCTGTGCGTTCGATAAATAAACCAGATCATCTCGGGTTGTTCTGTCTAACCCACCGGGCCAATGCTGGGCTTAATGGGCAGCCTGAGAACATGAGTAAATTCATGATTAATCTTTGCTGTGGCTTTTGGCCGGTTGGTTAGATCTTCAGTGTTGTAATAGGGCTGGGCGATATGAAAAAAATTATTTCACAATAATATTTTTCATATCATTCCATATCAATATATATCACAATATAAAAAGAAAGTTGCATATGTAACTAGGGTTCTATGAATCCTGGATGACCGCCAGAAAGCTGTGCTGAAAGCACTGAATGTTGTATTTAAATTTATTTTCAGAAGTTAAAGATGTCCTTGAACATTATTTAACTGTTTGGGATAAATAAAATCAGAATCAGCTTTATTGCCAAGTTTGTGACACAAATAAGGAATTTGACTTTGACACTTTGCTCCCAGTGAAGATTTTTATTTTTGTCAATAGAAATGTAAATTTAAAATATATATTTAAATGTACATATAAACACAACTGACTTTCCAATAGAATATAATGTGGGATCAGTCCAATCATGCCTGGTGTTGTTCTGGAGTTCTGACTGTCAAGAGTTCATCAGAGAAACAACCTGGAGGAAGAAACTGTCTCTGTGGAGGCTGGTTTTAACAGACAGTGCTCTGTAGCGCCACCTGAAGGTCAAAGCCTGAACAGTTTAAAAAAGGTGTATTTTAAACTACAATCTTCTTTTGCAATACAGGACACTACTGCATTTGTGATGTTTGTGTGTCGCTTTGTTTGTTTTTATACGGCATTAGAAAGCCAACCTTGGTCGGTTGTTGCTGCTGTTCAGACGTTGTTTTCAGGGAGTGGGGGACCTTAACACTTGCTGTCATCTGGGATTGTAAAGTTTTACATTCTGCATGCTCCAGGGCGTGGCACTGGTTAAGGTGGTAAAACAGATTGTTGGTATTGCCCAACTTTGTCGAAGAAGTGCACACTACTTTGTTTTTTTTTGTCTGAGTTTAAATAGCCAACAAAAACTGACTGTACGTGACTGCTCAGACCCTTCTAGTCAGCGCTGCCGTTTGCTGGATCTTAAGTCTTTTCTTCTTCGGGGAACTCATTTTGTTCTTTCTTTAGTGATGTCTTACCTGTTACCTGAAGTTAGAGGCGGTTAGGGTTTGGATGCAGTTGAGAGAGTGGCTTGGTTTGATTTGCTGAATAATGATAGGATAGGCACAAACCGCCACAATAATGCCCCTTTTCCACTGGCTCGTTTTAGGCGCTGCAGGTCCGCTCCGCTCGGGTGGGGTGTGGAGTGGCAGGAGACGCTGCTGTTTGGACTGGTGAAGCTCCAGAGTTTGCCTAAAGAAGTTCCAATTTTATAATGAAGTTTTTGTCTCAGCCACGACAATAATAAGGACACAGACTTTAAAGTGCATAACTGCAGACTAAAGTAACTAAAGTAAAGTTGGTTTTAGATTGGATATTCATGCTCTGCGGATACAGGGGGTCTTCCCCCCGTTTTATCCGGGGCAGGCAGTTTGATTTCAGGCAGCTGCTCTTTGCCTGCTCCCTCCTCCGGCAGATGCTGGTTCGTGGTTAAGGACCGTCAATAAATGTCAGAACCAAACACGCTGTTTCATGGTCATGGTGGTATTGTTTTGTGTGTTTTGAGGGAAATGTTTGTGTGTGTGAACAGCTGATTTTATGTGTGATCAGCTGGTTTAGGATGTTATTAAATACAGCGCTCTGCCTGAAAGCTGATGTGTCCTTTTTCTTCTTCAGCCTTCAGACTGGTTTATGATTAGTAAAATGGTCATTCTGTCCCATGATAAAATGTGTCACTATGTTACAAAGCTGAGCTTCTCTGATTGGCTGATGCGCTGCGTCAACCTCCAAAAGTTCAGATTTCCCAACTCTAACTCTGCTTTTATATAAACGATGGTTGGTGCAAAGATATCAAAGTGTTGAAGAAGACATGTAGTCTTGACGATTTATTCACAGAGGGAGTTCTCCTCGTCTGTACTGGTTGCCACTTACATACCACCTCAAGGCTCTGCTCAGATGCTGAAAAACAACTGGCTGAGCTGATAACGGACATGGAGAAAAAACATCCAGACTCTCTCACCATTGTTCTTGGGGATTTAAACAGTGCAAACCTCTCCAATGAACTTCCCAAATGCCGATAGCATGTTCAGTGTCCCAACAGAGATAAAATGGTAAATGGACTGAATTTATATAGCGCTTTTCCAGTCATACAGACCACTCAAAGCGCTTTACACTAGAGCCACATTCACCCAATCACACTCATTAACGCTCACACATTCATACACCGATACGCAGATCGGTAGGCAACTTGAGGTTAAGTGCCTTGCCCAGGGGCACATCGACATATGGCAGGAGGAAGCTGGAATCGAACCCACAACCTTCTGATTGCAAGACAACGACTCTTCCTACTGAGCCACAGTTGCCTCTGTACCACTGCTGCACGACTTTAATGGATGCATATCATGCTGTCACCAGGGCAGCTTTGGGACTTTCTGATCACTCTCTGATCCATCTTATCCCAGCCTACAGGCAGAAATTAAAAGCTTCCAAAGCTGTGGTTCAGACTGTTAAAAAGTGGACTGATGAGTCAAAGCAGATGCTACAGGCCTGCTTTGACTGCACAGATTGGACTGTTTTTGAAACCTCAGCCACTGATTTAAACCAACTTACTGAGGTGGTGACATCATGCATCAGTTTCTGTGAGGACATGTGTGTGCAGACCAAGATCTTCTGCAGATACAGTAACAACAAACCTTGGTTCACTTCTCATCTGAGGCAGCTTCACAGGGATTCTCTCTGCAGACTTGAGATCATCAGGGCTGCCCTTCCCTCCATCCAGGACTTATATAGGTCTATCTGCTAAAACCAGCCGCCACAGAGACAGTTTCTTCCCCCAGGATGTTTCTCTGATGAACTCTTGACAGTCAGAGGTCCAGAACAACACCATGCATGATTGGACTGATCTCACATTATATTCTACTGTAAAATCAGTTGTGTTTATATGTACATTTAAAAAGATATTCTTTATTATTGAGAGCAACGTTTACCAGAGTAAAATTCCTTGTTTGTCTGAACAAACTTGGCAATAAAGCTGATTCTGGTTTTGAGTGACTAACCTACCGGTACCCTCTCACATTAGATAAATCCGACAAATTTACAACCTAACCAACATCACACACCTTTTTAAACAGAAGATCTGAATACTGTGCGTTACCTTCCTCCTGAAACTACTAGCTCATGACTAAGGATGCTATTCTTCTTGACTAAACTCCTTCAGGTTATGTCTACCTTGTGCTTCTTTTTGTGACCCTCTGTCCTCAGTTTTATACTTACTTGGATTTTTTGTTGCAGCACTAGTGCCTTTTTTATTTTTTGCTATTTGAAAGTAGGCAGACAAAAAGTGGGGTGAAGATATGGGGAAGACATACAGCACAGGCCATCTGGGTCGGGATTCGAACCCAGGACAGCTGCATCTGGGACAGAACGCTATGTATATGGGTCGCATGCTCTACTGCTTCACCACTCCTCCCTCGGTATCTACGTCTTGCCATGAGAACACCTTGTATATCCTGTCTTCAGTGCCTTGGCCGGGGTTAGCCGTGTTGTGGCCTCCTGAATCATCCTGTGCTCTCAGCTGCCTCACCGCGTTGTCCTCGTCACTGTTTGTCCGTGGGCCGGTGTTCCAGTGGACGTGAATCGGCATGAAAGTCTTTTCTTTCTTGGTGCCTTTTTAATCCCACCATATGTTTCCATGACTTCGTAGGTGTAGTCGTGGTCAAAGAAAATCTGTTAGTTGTTCATCAGCATCCTTTTCTTCCAGGTGAATCTAAGAACCAATTCTTTTAGATCGAAATGGAGGAAGTTGAGAATTATAGAGCTCGGTGTCACATTGGGCTCTGGCTTTGCCAAAATTAGAAATATCCTATCCAGGAGTGACGCTGAAAAACTAGTCCATGCATTTGTTACTTCAAGGCTGGACTATTGTAATTCTTTACTATCAGGATGTCCACAAAATGCAGTTAAAAGCCTTCAGCTGATTCAAAATGCTGCAGCAAGAGTTCTGATGAAAATGAAAAAGAGAGATCATATTTCTCCTATTTTAGCTTCCCTTCATTGGCTCCCTGTTAAATCCAGAATAGAATTTAAAATTCTCCTCCTCACATATAAAGCCCTTAATGATCTAGCTCCATCATACATCAGAGATCTGATTGGTCCATATGTTCCTAACAGAGCACTTTGTTCTCAGACTGCAGGTTTACTGGTGGTTCCTAGAGTCTCTAGAAGTAGAATGGGAGGCAGATCCTTTAGTTATCAGGTTCCTCTCCTGTGGAACCAGCTCCCAGTTTTAGTCCGTGAGGCAGACACCCTGTCTACTTTTAAGGCTAGGCTTCAAACTTTCCTTTTTGATAAAGCTTATAGTTAGAGTGGCTTAGTTTATCCTGGGCTATCTGTGTAGTTATGCTGCTATAGGCTTAGGCTAATGACCACTTTCACCCTCTTCGCTACATTCTCATACTACTCTCCAATTTTGCATTATTTGCTGTTATTTCAGCTTTTAACTTTGTTCTCTCTTTTCTCTTCCTAGAAGCTACACCTGGCCTGACTCTGTGTCTACCTGTGACACCTTTCTGGAGAGGGGAATCGTCCGAGCTTCTGCTGGCAACAACTTAATGCTCACCTTCTACAGATGATCCACATAACCCTGTCTTTTAGTGTTTAACCCTTTTTCTCTCCTAGACATGGCTACTGACTGAGCTTCTACTGTGACTAACTCTATGTTCTCTCTTTCAGACTCTAACCTTGAAAACTGGCTCAGAGTTTATCTGTTCTTTCTTTCTAGGTGAAACGACTAAAGGAGCTACATCCATTAACATTGACTTTTCCTTCCCATAGAAAGTACTCCTGGATCAGTGCTTCTTTGTTCTCTTTGTGTCTCTGCTCTGTTCTCTCAAACCCCCAGTCGGTCGTGGCAGATGGCCGCTCACACTGAGCCTGGTTCTGGTTCTGCTGGAGGTTTCTTCCTGTTAAAAGGGACTTTTTCCTCTCCACTGTCGCTACATGCATGCTCAGTATGAGGGATTGCTGCAAAGTCAGTGACCTGTTGAATCTGCTGTTTTATTAGACTGAAACAACTTTGTTTCTGTATATAAGCTGAATTTTTTTTAATGCAATGAGACATGTACTGTGAATCTGCTCTGTAAATTAACTGAACTGGATCGGTTCTCTCTGTGAACGTTCAGACTGTCAGGAACAGCTGGACCTCAAGGACACTGAGCTGCAGATGTTAGTGGTGAGTCTAAAGGAGCTGACAGTGACCAAAGAAGTGATCCAGACTCTGGAACAGCTGCTGTGTGACGACGCATCTCAGCTGGAGGAGGAGCGCAGACAGGTACCGAATCGGATCAGGCAGAGCCGTTCAGACCTTCAGAGCTGATGTTTCAGCGGTTCAGAGGCTCCTCTCATCTCTTTATGCAGGTGACTCACAGCCGGGACACCTACCAGGACCTGGTGCGCCTGATGGAGCAGCACAGAGCTGACCGGGCGGTTCAGCTCTCCATTCTCAGGTAACGTGGGCTCTCATGTCGTTGTTGTTGGTGAGAGTGAACCTTGTCTGACTGTCTGATTGTGACTGCAGGATTCTCAACAAGTTCCTGGACAACTACCAGGAGGACATGCTGCCATGGCACGAGAGCATCGAGCCGTGTCTTTCTACCATGACTGCATTGATCAATGACAGAGAGGTCAGGTGCTCTCACACCTCTGAGGTCACAGTGACCTGTTGCTGTCACATCTTAACCTGCTGTGTTGGTTCCACAGGTAGTGCAGCTGTTCATCCGCTTCTTGTACCGTCTGGCGTCTCTTAACAAGGACTACGCCGTGGTCATGTGCCGCCTGGGGACCAAGGAGGCCCTGGTGAAGGCTCTAGACAAACACAGCACCAACCTGCTGCTGGTTACTGAGCTCAGAGACCTCATCAGCGACTGTGAGAAGTACGCCAGCCTCTACAAGAAGATGACCACCAGCGTGCTGGCAGGATGCATCCAGGTACACGCCTGCAGATCTGCAGAGGCCATGTACATTTCAAGGCGAAATATTCCTTTTCCATGGACCTGAAATCTTGCTGCTGAAAACACTGATGACCATCTGAGCCTGTTGCAGTGGAACATCAGGGTTCCTCACCAGCAGCTCTTAAAAGATCACAGCTTTTACTATAATATTAACTTACTGAATTTGTTTTTACGGTTTTTTACAGTCTCAAAGTGCTACAATCTAAAAACAACTAGATATTAGATCAAGAACTAAAAGCTGACAATTACAAATTCATTTAGACACAATAAAATCTTTTAAAGAGGAAGATCTGCAGTGCTTTATTTAAACTCCCTGTAGTCTGTGGTTTCCTCACATGGTCACGGAGGGTGTCCCAGTCATTACTGCAAAGTGTTGAAGCCGGTGGAGGAGGACGCCATGATCTACGGTGTCAAAAGCTGCGCTCAGGTCCAGGAGGAGCAGTAGGGAGGGAGAGCCAGCATCAGCTATTTTCACTGTTTCCGTTACCAAGAAAATATCACGGCACAAGGAGAATATTTATAGCCGGAGTGCCATTCTTAGTCTATGTCGGCCTGCAGGGTCTACCAGTAAAGAACTGATGTCCACTTGGTCTCCAGTGTGATTTGCTGCTGTGAGTCATGTGTTGTCTCTGCTTCTGCTTCTGTCAGATGGTGCTGGGTCAGATCGAGGAGCATCGCCGCAGCCACCAGCCGATCAACATCCCCTTCTTTGACGTGTTCCTGAGGAACCTGTGCCAAGGTTAGTGCAGATGTTGTTCTCTCCTTATGGACAAGATGGTATAGGAAACTGGTCTAACTGATCTTCCTGCTCAGGCTCCAGTGTGGAGCTCAAGGAGGATAAATGCTGGGAGAAGGTGGAGGTCTCATCCAATCACCATCGAGCTAGCAAGCTGACTGACAAGAACCCCAAAACATACTGGGAGTCAAATGGCTGCACCGGATCACACTTCATCAATATCTACATGCACAAAGGCGTGGTCATCAGGTGGGTTGGAGTGAGGTAGTTGTGTGGGTGTGGCCACTGGGTGAATGTGACTATTATAAAGGCTGAATGGGTGTTGTCCTCAGGTGGGTGCGACTGTGGGTTGTTGTGTTAGCATTACAGTCAGATGGGTGTGGCTTTTGTGTAGTTTTTTTGTTTTGTGGCCCCGGTGGCCTTTAGTTTGAAAGTTGGCCAACAGGAAATGGGTTGGAGAGAGAAGGGAAGAATGCAGCAAAGGTCAATAGGTGACCCGTGATGGTTACAGTCCATACATGGGTTGTGCTCTTTACCCGTGTGCCACCGCCGCACCCGGCTTTTCTGTAGTTCTACTAGGGGGTCACATGGTCCGTGTTCTAAACCAATCAGGTTGTCAGTGTCTGAGCAGGAGGTCCTGTATTATTAGGCGTGTTTAATGAATTGTGGAGGGAAAGAATATTTTGTTTCTGTTCATTAATATTTCAACAATTGAAGACTCGTACTCGTCGTCTTCCACATATCCGGGACCGGGTCGCGGGGGCAGCAGACTCAGCAGAGACGCCCAGACGTCCGTCTCCCCAGACACCTCCTCCAGCTCCTCCAGGGGGAGCCGAAGGCGTTCCCAGGCCAGCCGAGAGACATAGTCCCTCCAGCGTGTCCTGGGCCGTCCCCTGGGCCTCCTCCTGGTGGGACGTGCCTGGAACACCTCCAGAGGAAGGCGTCCAGGAGGCATCCGGTATAGATGCCCGAGCCACCTCAACTGGCTCCTCTCGATGTGGAGGAGCAGCGGCTCTACTCCGAGCCTCTCCCGGATGGCCGAGCTCCTCACCCTATCTCTAAGGGAGTGCCCGGCCACCCTACGGAGGAAGCTCATTTCAGCCGCTTGTATCCGGGATCTCGTTCTTTTGGTCATGACCATAGGTGAGGGTAGGAACGTAGAACCAACGGTAAATCGAGAGCTTTGCTTTTCGGCTCAGCTCTCTCTTCACCACAACGGACCGGCACAGCGCCCCCATTACTGTGGCAGCCGCACCGATCCGTCTGTCGATCTCCCGCTCCATTCTTCCCTCACTCGTGAACAAGACCCCGAGATACTTAAACTCCTCCACTTGAGGCAGGAACTCCCCTCCAACCTGAAGAGGACAAGGCACCCTTTTCCGGTCGAGAACCATGGCCTCGGACTTGGAGGAGCTGATCTTCATCCCAGCCGCTTCACACTCGGCTGTGAACCGCCCCAGTACATGCTGTAGGTCTTGGCTAGAGGGGGCCAGCAGGACCACATCATCTGCAAAAAGAAGAGACGAAATCCACTGGTCCCCAAACCAGACCCCCTCCAGCCCTTGGCTGCATCTAGAAATCCTGTCCATAAAAGTTATGAACAGGACCGGTGACAAAGGGCAGCCCTGCCAGAGTCCAACATGGACCAGGAACAGGTCCGACTTAGTGCCGGCAATGCGGACCAAACTCCTGCTCCGCTCGTACAGGGACCGGATGGCCCCTAATAAAGGGCCCCCGATTCCATACTCCTGGAGCACCCCCCACAGGGCATCACGAGGGACACAGTCGAATGCCTTCTCCAGGTCCACAAAACACATGTGGACCGGTTGGGCAAACTCCCATGAACCCTCGAGTACCCTGTAGAGGGTATAGAGCTGGTCCAGTGTTCCACGGCCGGGACGAAAACCACACTGCTCCTCCTGAAGCCGAGGTTCGACTATCGGTCGGACTCTCTTCTCCAATACCCTGGCGTAGGCCTTACCAGGGAGGCTGAGGAGTGTGATCCCCCTGTAGTTGGAACACACCCTCCGGTGTGTTTCCCCAGTGGGCCCACCACCTGTAGGGGGAACCATGAGGGACCGGTGCAAAGAGGATTGGGTGGCGGACGAAGGTGGAGACCTCAGCGGCCCGATCCCCGGATGCTTAGGCTGGCTCTAGGGACGTGGAATGTCACCTCGCTGGGGGGGAAGGAGCCTGAGCTTGTGCGGGAGGTCGAGAGATATCGACTAGAAATAGTCGGGCTCGCCTCCACGCACAACGTGGGCTCTGGAACCCATCTTCTTGAGAGGGGTTGGACTCTCTTCTACTCTGGAGTGGCCCACGGGGAGAGGCGGCGGGCTGGTGTGGGTTTGCTTGTTGCCCCCCAGCTCAGCCGTCTCGTGTTGGGGTTTACTCCAGTGGATGAGAGGGTTGTATCCCTGCGCCTTCGGGTTGGAGAGAGGTCTCTGACTATCATTTCAGCCTACGGGCCGAGTGGTAGTGCAGAGTACCCTGCCTTCTTAGCGTCCCTGTCGGGGGTGCTGGATAGTGCCCCTCCCGGGGACTCCATTATTCTGCTGGGGGACTTCAACACCCACGTGGGGAACGACAGTGACACCTGGAGAGGCGTGATCGGGAGGAATGGCCTCCCCGATCTGAATCCGAGTGGTGTTTTGTTATTGGACTTCTGTGCTAGTCACGGATTGTCCATAACGAACACCATGTTCAAACATAAGGGTGTCCATCAGTGCACTTGGCACCAGGACACCCTAGGCAGGAGGTCAATGATCGACTTTGTTGTCGTATCATCAGACCTTCGGCCACATGTTTTGGACACTCGGGTGAAGAGAGGGGTTGAGCTGTCCACTGATCAACTCCTGGTGGTGAGTTGGATCCGCTCCAAACGTACAGTGAGGGTCTGCTGGGAACGCCTGGCGGAGCCCTCAGCCAGGGATGTATTCAACTCCCACCTCCAGGAGAGCTTTGACCAGATCCTGGGGGATGTTGGAGACATAGAGTCCGAGTGGACCATGTTCTCTGCATCTATTGTCGATGCTGCTGCCCATAGCTGCTGCCGTAAGGTCTGCGGTGCCTGTCGCGGCGGCAATCCCAGAACCCGGTGGTGGACACCGGCAGTAAGGGATGCTGTTAAGCTGAAGAAGGAGTCCTATCGGCTGTGGTTGGCTTGTGGGACTCCTGAGGCGGCTGACGGGTACCGTGAGGCCAAGCGTGCTGCGGCCCGGGCGATGGCAGAGGCAAAAACACGGACCTGGGAGGAGTTCGGTGAGGCCATGGAGAAGGACTACCGGTTGGCCTCGAAGCGATTGTGGCAAACCGTCCGGCGCCTCAGGAGGGAGAAGCAGTGCTTCGCCAACACTGTTTATAGTGGGTGTGGGAGGCTGCTGACGTCGACTGAGGACATTATCGGGCGGTGGAAGGAGTACTTCGAGGATCTCCTCAATCCTGCCATCACGCATTCCGTGGTGGAAACAGAGGCTGGGGACTCAGGATTGGACTCTTTCATCACCCAGGCTGAAGTCACCGAGGTGGTTAAAAAGCTCCACGGTAGCAGGGCTTCGGGGGTAGATGAGATCCGCCCTGAATACCTCAAGTCTCTGGATGTTGTAGGGCTGTCATGGTTGACACGCCTCTTCAACATTGCGTGGCGGTCGGGGACAGTGCCTCTGGACTGGCAGACTGGGGTGGTGGTCCCCCTTTATAAGAAGGGTGACCGGAGGGTGTCGGGGACAATTGAAGATTTTGAGTAAAATGACTTAATGCTGATTTAATGGAAGATCCATTTCATTTGATTGTGATCATGCTACTTATATTGAAACAAATTAAAAATAGAAAACGTCTTAATAAAGTTACATAAAACAAAATGTCATATTTTTACAGTTTTTAAAGCATCAGTTTTTGGATGCTAAACCCATGTTGTTCCACTTTTTATGTAGTAACCCCGAACAATAGAAGCAGTTATTCATTCCCTACTACCAGGGAACCCCTAAAATTTATTCAATCCAACAGGCGAACCATGTTTCTCCAGTTAGGATCAAGCCTTTTTACCCACCAACCAAAAGCAACATCTGCCTGCTGGAAACTGTCTTTGAGCACTGTTATTCTAGCGCTGAAGCATTTTCAAACATTTCATGCACCTCCTGGATGGCTCTGGAAAGGCAGCACAGTCAGCTGCTTTGTGTGCCAGGCTGGACAAGCAGGGAACCAACCCAGAAAAAAGCACGGGCACGCAACAGCTTGCAGAAAACTGGGAACAGGAAGCCCAGGGGAGCAAGAGCATTCTGGATCACTTTCTGGAACACGTGCTGGATCAACACTTGCTAATGACATCATACACATTTGTATTTTGAGCCAAACTCAGAATTAAGGCGGCCATTTAGAGGGATTGGACAATGAAAGTGAAACACCTGGTTTTAGACCACAATAATTTATTAGTATGGTGTAGGACCTCCTTTTGCAGCCAATACAGCATCAATTCGTCTTGGGAATGACATCTACAAGTCCTGCACAGTGGTCAGAGGGATTTTAAGCCATTCTTCTTGCAGGATAGTGGCCAGGTCACTACATGATACTGGTGGAGGAAAACGTTTCCTGACTCGCTCCTCCGAAACACCCCAAAGTGGCTCAATAATATTTAGATCTGGTGACTGTGCAGGCCATGGGAGATGTTCAACTTCACTTTCATGTTCATCAAACCAATCTTTCACCAGTCTTGCTGTGTGTATTGGTGCATTGTCATCCTGATACACGGCACCACCTTCAGGATACAATGTTTGAACCATTGGATGCACATGGTCCTCAAGAATGGTTCGGTAGTCCTTGACAGTGACGCGCCCATCTAGCACAAGTATTGGTCCAAGGGAATGCCATGATATGGCAGCCCAAACCATCACTGATCCACCACCATGCTTCACTCTGGGCATGCAACAGTCTGGGTGGTACGCTTCTTTGGGGCTTCTCCACACCGTAACTCTCCCGGATGTGGGGAAAACAGTAAAGGTGGACTCATCAGAGAACAATACATGTTTCACATTGTCCACAGCCCAAGATTTGCGTTCCTTGCACCATTGAAACCAACGTTTGGCATTGGCATGAGTGACCAAAGGTTTGGCTATAGCAGCCCAGCCGTGTATATTGACCCTGTGGAGCTCCATGACTGGACAGTTCTGGTGGAAACAGGAGAGTTGAGGTGCACATTTAATTCTGCCGTGATTTGGGCAGCCGTGGTTTTATGTTTTTTGGATACAATCCAGGGTTAGCACCCGAACATCCCTTTCAGACAGCTTCCTCTTGCGTCCACAGTTAATCCTGTTGGATGTAGTTCGTCCTTCTTGGTGGTATGCTGACATTACCCTGGATACCGTGGCTCTTGATACATCACAAAGACTTGCTGTCTTGGTCACAGATGCACCAGCAAGACGTGCACCAACAATTTGTCCTCTTTTGAACTCTGGTATGTCACCCATAATGTTGTGTGCATTTCAATATTTTGAGCAAAACTGTGCTCTTACCCTGCTAATTGAACCTTCACACCCTGCTCTTACTGGTGCAATGTGCAATCAATGAAGACTGGT
The DNA here is from genome assembly GCF_021462225.1 of Girardinichthys multiradiatus. NCBI lineage: Eukaryota > Metazoa > Chordata > Actinopteri > Cyprinodontiformes > Goodeidae > Girardinichthys > Girardinichthys multiradiatus. The sequence goes on along the minus strand of NC_061814.1, from coordinate 45,387,709 downwards.
TACCAGGCTGGTCCAATTTAGCCATGAAACCTCCCACACTAAAATGACAGGTGGTTCAGTTTCATTGTCCAACTCCTGTAGATCATATCTAAATGCGTTGGTATTTAGAGGTTGCACAGAATTCTACAAAGTTTCCAGACAAGCAGTCCAGGTTCTGACCCGCCTTTGGACTGGCTCATATCACTGTGGCGTTGGACTATAAACCGGAGTTCTTGGCTTTGTTCTGTTCCGGTTATTAGAACCCTGCAGACTGTGCTGCTGTCTGCTTTAGACAGGACATTAGTTTAATAAACTGATCTAACCAAGGCCTTTTCTGACCAATTCCAAACACCTGCTGAAAATCCAGAGAACAACAACTCAGCTGCTATAGTGATTATTTTCTAGAGGAATCTGTTGGGATGGACTGACTCTGGAAGAGAAGAGCATCACACCAAGCATAGAGCTGCAGCTGGGCTCTAGAAAACATCCTGGAATGCTAACATCAGCAAGTCATCCATCACCTCCAGGGTCACCATAGTCCAGGTCCCTCCATCTCATGAAGCCTCCTGAAAACAAGTGAAGCCCTCAGTAAAGGAGCTGAAAGCATGGAATCACTTTAGTTTGATTATTGACACATTCATTGTGACATCTGCAACCAGTGGTACCGCTCACTGTTCAGTTGGGTCCAGCTGAACTGGCGGATGCAGAACATAAAGAGCGGGACTGTCCGATGGGCCAGAAACAGAATATAGGATGTAAAAAATGTTGAATTTTTCTGACATCTCTTTGCTTTGTTGACAATGAAGAACAGAACAAAATCTCATTTATTCAGCTGAGCTCCACAAACACTGAGAACCAACACAGCGGTACGCTGGAACCGCTCCGTCTTCAGAACCGTTCTGCTGCATGGCCCACGGGACCTCCATGTTCTGTTCCACAGAAGTCCACGGGCGTGTCTTAACTCAGGACAGGGTTCTCATGTGTGGTCTTTAGGTGGGTGTGTGAGGGGGTACTCATCTGTCAGGTGCCTCGTGATACCCTGTTGTTTCAATGTTCAGACAACTCGCCATCCTGGTGGCCAGTGAGGACTCGAGCTACATGCCGGCCCGGATCCTGGTTCTGGGGGGAGATGACCCAGCTAACATCAACACAGAACTTAACACGGTGAGTTCAGTTCTGCTTGGCAGGTTAATGAGGGCGACTCCTCGCCTTATTTACGATGTGACTCTGGCTCTGCAGGTGAATGTTGCTGCCTCAGCCACCCGTGTGGTTCTACTGGAGAACATGACCCGGTTCTGGTCAATCATCCAGATCAGGATCAAGAGATGTCAGCAGGTTAGACTCTGCTCTTGTAACTTCAGTTCCTCGTTCTACTCTCTATGTTCTGACACATTCCCTCTCTGTTTTAGGGTGGGATTGACACTCGGGTCCATGGTTTTGAGGTTTTGGGTCCAAAGCCTACATTCTGGCCCGTGTTTAAGGAGCAGCTGTGTCGCCGTACACACCTTTTCTACAGCACCAAGGCCCACACCTGGTGTCAGGAGGTGGCGGAGGACAAGGCTCAGCTGTTGCAGCTCTTCAACAAGTATGAATTATTGTTTTTTGGATAGGCGAGTTACATTGCAGCTGGAGCTGAGACACCTGAGAACCTGTGTGTGTGTGTGTGTGGGTTCAGGCTGAACAGCGCGCTGAGACATGAGCAGATGTTTGCAGATCGGTTCCTGCCGGATGCTGAAGCAGCTGAAGCTCTGGGTCGAACCTGCTGGGAGGCTTTGATCAGCCCCATTGTCCACAGCATCACATTGTCAGGTGACCACACGCCCACTCACACACACCTTCAGGTGTGTCTGTCTGTAGAGTCTGATGATGTGGGAGAAAACAGTTTACTAATATAAAAATGATGAAGAGACAACTGGGGACCTTTTATTCAGCACATCTCTGAATACATCTTCAGAATACAAAATCCCAAAGAAAGAGACATGTACAAAAGTCATATCATTGTTGTTTATGTGAAACCATTGACCAATCCAAAGTATCTTTCATTTATGCACATGTTCTGGCCCACTGACATTTTTTTTTTTTTTTTTTTACATTTAACTTTTTATTACCATTTTCCAAAACTGCTTCCATGCAGAACAAATGTGAACAATTCAACGTTACATAAAACAAAACCAAAAAGCTTTTGCCTGGGAGCTATTCTTCTAATAATCTTCTTGTCCATCCTGTTTGACAAGTTCTTTTCCTATCCTTGGTCGCTCTCTTTGGCTTTAAATAATTTCATCCACTTTTCTTCCATTTGTGTTTGTTGTAATCTTAGGTGATGTGTCCATTTTTCCATTGTATAGATTTCTTCTATTATTTCTCTCCATTGTTTGTGACAAGGAGGATCCACCTTTCCTCATTTCCTCCTAACATCTTTCTTGGCTGCTGTTAACATGATCTTGATCAAATACCTGTCCTTTACTCTGACCTTTTCTTTAATATTGTTCAAATTACAGAGATATAGCAACATGCTACTCATAGGGAGATCATATCTTCATTACCGTTCCAGGTACATTTTTCCTAAATTGATCCATTTTAGGTCACTTTCAACATATATGTGAATGGTCTGCATCCATTGATCCACGATTCCTCCAACACGTCGTCTCTGTGTCCTTATATCTGTTCTTGACTTTAGGTGTGATAATAAATCCTATCAGGTTTTTCCAGGCAAACTTCCTTCATATCCATGAACTGGTGGTTGTCTGATGTTTCCTCCACATATCCTCCCAATCTGTAATTGTCACGTTAAGCTCTGATTGTGTGTTTACTTTACCTATCATCATTTTTTGACATAAAGTAGATATGATTTTAATCTTCCTTCCATTGAATGAGTTGATCACAGTTTGAATCACTCCATTCGTTTCTACAGAGGATCCCCCTGATTTCTGCCCTGCAGTAACCTCTCAGTTGTAGGTATCTGTAAAATTCGTGTTTCTCCAAGTCAAACTCGTCTTTCTTTCTTGAAAACTCTCCAGTTCTCCATCCTTCTGAAGGAGACACCTTGCTGTGACCCCATTGTTTCAATCCCTTATCATATATTTCTGGCTTGAAATCATAAACTACCCATCTGAGCCATTTCAGTTCTTTCTTTATCTTATGTTTTTTAGTATTTTTAACCATATTTCCGGTGTCAATTCTGTAATTGGGTCCATGTGCTATTTTTATCTTCTCATATCTATCTTCGACTCCAATAATGCTCTGAATTGGTTGTTCCCTACATTCTTCCTCCATATCGTTCCATTTCTCCATGTAATCTGGTGTACAGCAGCACGTCTGAGCTGAGCTCCTGTAGTTTTGGGAGGTCCATATCTCCTCTGGCTTCCGGTAACCAGAGAGTTTCATATCTAACTCCAGGCTGTTTGCCACCCCAAATAAATCTGGATATTATCTTGTCCCAGGTGGCAAATAGTGTTTGGGGGACCTTTATTAGTAGTGATTGGAATAAATAAAGAAGTCTTGGCTGCACATTCATCTTAATAACTTCACTTTTTGAGTTAAGATCTAGGGGTAGTGTAGACCATCTGTCTTTTTGTATCTCTTGGCTCATTTGATCATAATTTGCTTTGTAAAGTATAGATAGCCCTTTAGTGATATTAACCCCCAGGTATTTAAGTTCCTTCTTATTCCATTTGATGGGAAATAATTCCTGAATTTCTTTTGATGGATTATCGTTGAGTGTTAAAATATGTGTTTTGGAAACATTATTTTTATATCCTGAAAGATATCCATACTTTTCTAGAAGATTAACCAATGCCGGTAGAGACTTATATGGTTGATCAAGGAAGGTTATTACATCGTCTGCAAAAAGCCCTATTTTGTGTTCCTCTCCCTTTATTACCACTCCTTTCATTTCTTTTTCTTGCCGTGGGTGTTGATATAATGTTCTTATACACTGTATTGATTTATTACTGAATCAAAAGCTTTGTCTGCATCAACGCTTACGAGTATAGGACTTTGTTTTTTCTGTGGTACTTGTTCTACTACATGCAGACTCTTCTAATATTATCATGTGTTTGACGTCGTCTCATTAATCCTGTTCAATCTTCCTCTATTAATTCTGTTCTAAAATAATTTCATCTTTTAGAAATAATTGTTGTATAGATTTTATAATCTATATTTAATAATGAAATTGGTTTATAGTTCCCACAGTGTTCCTCATCTCCTCCTTGTTTTGGGATGACTGAAATAATGACGGAGGTATTTTATTCTGATTGAGCGTCGAGTTGAAAGAAGCTGGAAGTAATGGTGTCGACTCTTCCTTGAATACCTTGTAGCAGTCTGCCGGGTATCCATCGCTACCTGGGCTTTATTGTTCTGTAATGTATTTATTATGGTAATGTCAGCTGTTAGAGTCTCATTTTGTATTTGATTAATTGTTGGTAAATCCAGTGAGTTTAGAAAGGCTCTCATTTCCTCTTCATGTGTGAATTCATGCTGTTTAAACAGTTCCTCATAGTATCCCTGAAAAATGTCCTCTGGTTTATCTGTTCATTTATTTGCGAGGAGGTTTCTAGTTTTATGTCCAGTACTAAGCGTCTACGTTTAGCTGATAGTTTAGCTGCCCTTTGACCTGCTTCATAATAATTTTGTTTCTTTTTTCCGTCTCATCCAGTAATATGTCATTTATTTTTGGTTTAGCTGCCTTGTGTCATAATGTGGTTTGCGGGCGAACCAAAGTGCAGACAAGAGCTGGGCAGCAGCATGTTGTAAAAGGTTTTAGCTTTATTTCCAGAGGTTTTCAAAAGAAACCAAACAAGGCACTGCAGATACAAACTAAAGTCCAGATCCAAAAACTTACAAGAAGTTCTGGAGGCACATGGAAAAAACTCAGCACAAATACGTGGGTTAAGAACGAGGTATGACGAACACAAGGAACCAGCGATGAACAGAGACACAAAACCAACTAATATACTGAGGGATAACAAAGGGCAGGTAATCAGAGAAAACAGGGAACAGGTGAAACAAATACAAAGACTGAGGATGGACAAAGTAACTAATGAACAGAAACACAGACCAAGCAAACCTATAGACAAAGATAAATAATCAAATGGGGAATAAGAAAACTAGAATAATCATGACTAAAATAAACAGAGAAACTAGAGGAAACATTGGAACAACAAGAACAACCTGAGAACAAACATAGAACCCATAAAGAAAACCTGAATACAAACCTAAAACCACACTGACTGAATTAACTGGAAAGTTAATTCAAACTGGGTTTCCTCTCTTCCCCTAGTCCCGTTGGTGGGTGGAGAGGAAGTCCTCACCTCTACTGAGGACCCCAGTACTACTCCCACCCTGTGGGGTACCACTCCGTCTAGACATGTCCAGCTTGGAGAACTCAACCTCTCAGTCGGGTTTTAATAAAGTATGACAAATTACAGGAGCCTAGATGATTTTAGGTATTCTCTCATTAAACCTCTTCATTTATCAGTCTCTGCAACTATTGTGTGGCCATGGTTTCACACAGTTTTTAAGTAATTAGTCTTTATTGAATCTTCCATTTTGCTCCATATCCATTCCTCTTTTCCTGCAGTGCCAGCCTCTTTCTCCAGCAGAAACATTTTAAGATTTCGACTGGAAGTTTCGTAGCTTTTCTCTTTTCTCACTCTGTGTGCCGAGTCTCGCTGCCACCCCGCGGCTCCCCGCCATCTCCCCTCCTCTGCTGAAGCGGCGTCTCCTTCTGGTTCGTCCACAGTGTAGCCACGGTCCTTCATGTCCTGCGCTGCTGTCCTGGTACTTTCATATGTCTTCGTTCCATTAATCCCGTGAATCCGTATTTTGGCGAATTTTGTCTGGAAACGTATTCCTTTCTCTTTCAGTACTTCTTTAATGCCCGACTATACCTTTGTCTTCTGGACTATTTCTGTCGGGTAGTCGTGGTCAAAGTAGATTTGTTTACCTGAATCTTTTTCTGCCAGGCTTTTTTCAAAATCATTTCCTTCGTCTCAAATTGTAGGAAGTTGACCACAATTGATCTGGGTGCCGCATTTAGGTTCGGTTTGTGGGTGAGGGCTCGGTGGGTTCGTTGAATCTGGAGACTGATCACCTTCAGGAGATCAAGCTCCTTCTTTAAAAGTTGTTCCAAAAATCCTGCTGTTGAGCTCCCTTCCTCGTCCTCTGGCACTCCAAAGATTCGGATATTGTTCCTCCTTGATCTCCCTTAGAGGTTGGTTAATGTTTCTCGCATTTGTTGTGTGTGCACTAGCATCTTCATTAGCATCCGTCTTCCAGTCCTCCACCTCTGCTATGTACATCTGGGCCTCGTTGATGTTCACTTGCTGTGCCTGTAGCTCCTTCATTTCATTTTTCAGCTCGTCTTTGAACACGGTTAGCTCCTGGCATAGCTCTTGTTTAAGGGTTCTGATATTTCCCCTAATCGTTGAGAGACCAGTTTGCAGAATCTCCACGTTATCGTGTTCGGCTATTTTCTGGGCTGGTTCTTTCCCGTGTTTGCTAGTTTGGTGTTCAGAGATTTCTCCCATTTCTTGGGTGTTTTGGTGTGTGCTGGCTCACTCCCGGTGGCTGCTTGCCAGGGCCTGGACCCCATGGCTCTGTTGGGCCTCTGCTTGGGGAGTGATAAGTTCCTGGGGTCTTTGGTCTCTGGGTCCAAGGCTGGATCTGCTCAGGGGTAGACAGCTGCCGGCGGGGCCTGTTGGCTCGTCGCTGCAGCTCCCTGGGGCTTCTGCACTGTCTGCCGGGCGATTCCCCTGGGACTCCCGCCGGCTCTGCTCTGGGAGGTTTGGGGTAGTCCCGGCGATGGTTCTCCCTGGGTTCCTGTGCTGTGGGGGATCTTTGGATGTCTATGGCTCGGATCTCCTCCGTATCTGTCCCTAGTCCAGGGGGGCAGGTCTGTGGCTCCTCACACTCAGACCCACAGGTGTTTAGATTCAAGTGTTAACAGATACACAAATGTTCTATATTGAGCCGCATTTACCACTAAATACATCTTGCATTCATAAGTACCGTGCACCTTTGGTAAAAAAGATGTTAATATGAATGTTTCTGCAGGTTTTGAAGCAAGCAGGGTGTTATTTTATATTCTCTTCATCCTTCTTTCTCTCCTCCATTCTTTTCTCCTTCTCTCCCCTTTTCCTTTTTGCCCCGCCCCCCTCTCTTTCATGCTTCTTTACTTTCCTTTTCATTTCTGTCTCTGTCCGTAACAATTGAAATAATCCCAAAGCAGTTTCTAATAAAGTTTTTTTTCATGAATATCAAGCAGAGCTTAAAAGCGTTAGCTGTAATGCTCCACTTGTGAAAGTAAATCTGTTGGGCTTTTTCTTGGCACTCAGACAACTCTGAGCCACTCTGGTTAAAAACAAAAAACAATAGTAACACTTTTAATCTACCAGACAAAGCTTTAAGTTTCCACAATGACAGTCTGTCACAGGTTGTCTGACAGTGAAGATGCATCACCTTGTTGTACCTCTCTACAAAAATATTTCCCACTAACAGCTGCCAACATTTAGTCCGATCTGCATGGTTTCAGCTTTGTTCTGTGTCACTGGACTCTTCAGAAGGTGTAAATATCCGGTCTGATCAGAGCTAGAACCTTTATAACTGTTGATGCGTTTTTCTTTCAGGAGGTTCCAACCTATAAATCCTTTCTACTTCAAGCTTCATAAACCTGAACTTGTGTTTGCTCTGTTCTTTCCAGAATCCTCAGCGTGCAGCCCGCTGTCCTGGCTGCTCAGCGAGTACTTGGATAACGCAGAGTCGGCCCGCCGCTGTAAGAGCCGAGCGGCCATCTTTAACTCCAGAGTGAGGCGTCTTACCCACCTGCTTGTCCATGTGGACACGAGTGCTGCTGATGGCGAGGAGCTCAAACCACCGGTGAAGTCCAGTGAGTGTGAAATCAGCAGGGCTAGTTAAGGACCAGTTTATGACCCGATGGGCTCAGGTGAAGAATGGGTTAAGCTACAGATCTGATGGGTTGAGTTATTGATCCAATGGGTTGAGTTACTGACCTGATGGTCTCAACAAGAAGCAGGACAGTTTGCCCCTCAGCAGAGTTTGGAGACTAAAGGAGTCTGTTTTGTTTGCAGAAGGTCTGAACAGGAGCAAAGAGCTGAAGAGTGAGTATGAGACCAGTTCTCGGGCTGTTTCTATTCTTTTGCTCTGCTCTCATTTCATTGATCCCAATGAGGACAGGATGCTGGCATGGCTCCCCCTGCTGGATGAATACTTTTTATTACATTGAGGAATAACATTGAGTCGTCATTAATCTGTTGATAGTTTCCATCTGTTTCCTGTCACAACACCAGAGGGCGCTGCATACTAAAACAAGAACCCTTCAGGTATCAAGGTGTCCAGCAGGGGGCGTCTGAACCCACAGAACCACTCAGCTTCATTCAAATGTGGTCATGTTTTTCTTTGAGTTTTTGCCACTGAGCCCTTCCCATCGTAGTCCCGTCTCTGACCGGATTCCTTGTCGGAGGGTAGCAGAGCGGGGAGCCGAAGCACGGCTTCGTCTTTATATTTTCTTTCTGTTTGTGGCAGCTTCCTGTTCCCTCGTAGAGTTTCTGATTGAACCCTGCAGAACTCTGCTTCATACAGCAAACATCACATCCCTGTTGTCTTCTAGATGGCAAAGAGGGTAAAAACAAAGAGACCCCTGCAGCATCCTCTTCCTCTTCATCTTCTTCACCCGAGCCTAAAGTGAAAGGCAGCAGCAGCATTGCAGGCATTGCCCTCTGTTGGCAGGGAGTGGTGCAGTGGCAGGTAAAAAAAAGCTCAGCAAAGTAAATATTTGATTTGTTGTAAAAATTAAAAAACAGACAAAAAAACCACCAGACAACCTTTAACTCTGTGTAGCCATTCTGCCTGGCATATCTCTGAATAATGTGATCAAAATGTGAAAATGACCCTGCTCCTTCAGGTGAAGAAGTTTCTGGAGTCCAGCTGCAGTCTGCCAGACTTCGTGGAGCGTTATCGAACTCTGTACCAGCGGCTGAAGAACGCCATGGAGGAACTGTTTGGACAGCAGACTGCCTTCGTCCTCGCTCAGCGACACGGATTCTCTGCTGCGCTGCTGCAGCTCTCCATCCTTAGAGCCATGCATGTGAGTCTGAACAGATGCAGGTTTATTCTGCTCTGAAGAAACATCTTGAAGGACTGGCCTGAAGCATTGTTCACTACCTGAATGGATCCTGTTTTTCCGAAGTGTTAAACCACCTCTAAATCCTCCAAACAATGTTTCAAAGTTCTGCAGACCAAACCAGGGTTATATAATTTATATTCAAAGTCTTGTTGATTTTTCAATTATTAGAAACAACAATCAAACAAAGCAGGAATCAACTAATTTGAAAATGAAAGATTTGCCAATAAACCCTGATAAAAACATTAACAAATGAAGTCAGTATAGTCCGTGACACGTACAGTAGTACGGGTATAACACCAGAATGGGAAACAATCCCTCCCCCATCACTGCCACAAAGAAGGATTGTTCCATGTGGTCAAGAACCTGCAATGCTTCCAGTAACTTTTGTTGTCAAAGAGGCTCGAATAGTTCCAGGAAAGGTCCCCAAACGTTCTCGATTTTACCCCCTTTCTGTTGGAGGGAAAGTCTAATTTTCTTAAGTTTTAAACAGGACATGATGTCAGCCAACCACTGAGTGTGAGAGGCGGAGACGCCTCCCTCCACCTGAGCAGAACGGCTTGTCTGGACAGGAGAGAGGTGAAAGATGGCACCTTCTGTTGGTTTTCATGTAGATCTATCACTCCCTCTGCAACACCAAACGGAGCAACCAGAGGGTCAGGGCTCAGACGTGTGCACAGTGCACATGACAAAGATTTCCCACCAGTATTTGTTCAGACATGGACGAGGCCGACACGTGTGGATGAGGGATGCTTCAGCATATTTACACCTCACACAGTACTGGCTGACATCAGGATACATAGAAGATAATTTCAGGTTGGAGATGTGAGCTTTGTGCACCATTTTGAATCGAATTAGGCAATGCCTAGCACACAGAGCTGGAGCTCACCAGTCGACTCCCCTGAAATAAAGGGGCCCAGATCCTCCTCCCATACCTGTTTTCCATCAGCACGGTTCGGAGCCCGTTATGGTTTCCGAAAGTGATTTTGAACCGGTGACGCATGTTTCCACCAACAAAAAGAAGTTCCAAAGCCCAAACTCTGGTTGAACTTGGGCACCACAAAGAACTTGGTTCTTCTTTGTGAACTGTGAGGTCACCCATGGGCGGGTCGAACTAGAGACAACAGAAGCAACAAGTATGGCAGCAAAGATGAAGAACGTACCAGATAAATATTATTTACATGTTTGTAAAACACTCACTGTATAACTACTGGTTTCTGATACACTTGGGGATGCTGAACATATGCAGATGAAAACATCGTACATCTGTTGTTCATTCAGTCGCCGTCTCCTTTTACGTATTAACTGTAGTTAATACCAATGCTCTCTTTTTCCCTTAAAAGGGACACTGAGCAGCTGAGAAAGCTCCGCTGTGTTGCTGTCAAGCTGTGTAACGCCCACGGGTGACGACTAATGCTTAATCCGCAAAACTGGTGGAAATGTGCATTGGTGCTCAACATTACACCAAAGTTCAAAGAAACGCGAACTGAACTGGGTCAAGAACGAGAGTTCTTTTGGTAGATAAGTGCTACCCGGCAGCTTTATCTGAGGAAACACGCCTCAGATCCAGTAGTTCAATTCAATTCAGTTTTATTTATATAGCACCAATTCACAACACATGTCGTCTCAAGGTTCTTCACAACAGTCAGGTTCATACATTCCAATTAATCGTAATCATTGAACAGTTCAGTCAGATTCAGTTATTTATTCAAATTGGATAAAATGTTTTTCTATCTAAGGAAACCCAGCAGATTGCATCCAGTCAGTGACTTTGCAGCAATCCCTCATACTGAGCATGCATGTAGAGACAGTGGAGAGGAAAAACTCCCTTTTAACAGGAAGAAACCTCCAGCAGAACCAGAACCAGGCTCAGTGTGAGCGGCCATCTGCCACGACCGACTGGAGGTTTGAGAGAACAGAGCAGAGACACAAAGAGAACAAAGAAGCACTGATCCAGGAGTACTTTCTATGGGAAGGAAAAGTAAATGTTAATGGATGTAGCTCCTTTAGTCGTTTCATCTAGAAAGAAAGAACAGATAAACTCTGATCCAGTTTTCAAGGTTAGAGTCTGAAAGAGAGAACATAGAGTTAGTTACAGTAGAAGCTCAGTCAGTAGCCATGTCTAGGAGAGAGAAAGGGTTAAACACTGAAAGACAGGGCCATGGGGATCATCTGTAGAAGGTGAGCATTAAGTTGTTGCCAGCAGAAGCTTGGACGATGCCCCTCTCCAGAAAGGTGTCACAGGTAGACACAGAGTCAGGCCAGGTGTAGCTTCTAGGAAGAGAAAAGAGAGAACAAAGTTAAAAGCTGAAATAACAGCAAATAATGCAAAAATTGGAGAGTAGTGTGAGAATGTAGCGCAGAGGGTGAAAGTGGTCATTATGTCCTCCAGCAGCCTAATCCTATAGCAGCATAACTACACAGATAGTTTCAGTTCAGATTATTTAGTTAAACGGCGCTTATTTACAACAATGTCGTCTCAAGAAACCCCACCAAGGGTCCAACTGATGGTCATTGTTATACTAAAAACCACAAGGATTGGGATACCTCTCTCTGTCAGACTGATTATAACCATTGGAAAAGAGAAGGGGTCATACAGGTAGCAGAAATGGAGGGTGTGTTTGCACCTCAACCATAACTGAGCTGGTTTAGGTTAAACCTGACTCCCCCTTACTCCATCCAACAGGGAGGGAGGAAGACGGAGGACTGCTATAAACTAAATGTTTTTTATTAGGGTTTAAAGAAATAATGGTATCAACAAGGTTAGTGTCTGTTGAAATGGGAGAGATGGGAAGTGATAAAATGCCCAATGTGGAGATACTTAAGAAGGGTTATATAATTTAGTCCAGATTTAACTGTATAAACTCGGATTTGTGAGGTTCAACTTTCACCTTGTTCCTGCCCTGAACCTTCTTAATGGAAGACATCACAAGATTGGAAGAATGGAAGATAGGTCTCTAACCAAAGGCCTCTTTAGTTTCGACCATGGTTCAGGAAGCTCCGATGAGTCATTCTGGTTGTTGCTCCCTTGAAACTAGACCTAAAAATGTCAAAGTGTGAGACGCCTTCAGTTTTGCATGTTAGTAGAACCGCCTGAGGAAACGAGTCCAGTCTGTCGGTGTTAGAAAGATGACATCTGAGCCCACCTCTTCTGTTTGGGGTTGGTAGACGGCTTCGTTCACTCCCGTCTTCTCTGTTCAATATCTGGATGTTCCCGTCTTCAAACCAGTGTTCCTTGATTATTGACCCAATGAGCTGGTTCTTCTGTTTTGGACCGTCCTTCTGTGTAGCTGCGGTTTTAATTGTCCGATCTAGAAGTCTGAACATTCCCCACTGCAGATTTTAAAAAGCAAGAATGAAAGGAAAGGTGTAGAAGATGGTGGTGAGACCAGCCATCTTGTTTGGTTTAGAGACAGTGGCACAGAGAGCTGGAGGTAGCAGAGATGTTGAGGTTCTCTCTCTGGGAGTGACGAGGATGATAGGATCTGGAGTGAGGACATCAGAAGGTCAGGTCATATTAGATGTGTTGGAGATGAGGCCAGACTGAGATGGTTTGGACATGTAAAGAGGAGGGATAAGGAGTCCATTAGAGAAGGATGCTGAGGCTGGAACTGCCAGGCAGAAGGTCTAGAGGAAGACCAGAGAGGAGATTTATGGATGGAGTGAAAGAGGACATGAAGGTAGCGGGTGTGAGAGAAGAAGAGGCAGAACTCGCTGTGGCGACTCCTGAAAAGTAAAAGCTGAAAGAAGATTTAAATCAGGCCCAACTTGGACCTCATGCAGGTCCATGTTTTTCTGTTCGGAAAGACCCAAGTATCATTGGTTTTATTCCCTAGTTCAGATTTGGTAAACCTCTGACATGAACTTAGTCTCTAGGACTCTCTATCATTAACGCTCTGCAGCCCCTGAAGACGAACTCTGCTTTCAGTTTAAACCAGGCTTGCTCCACTTCATTTAGATGGATGTCAGATTTAACTCTGGATTAATAAGCCATCCTAAAGGATGGAATAAACACAGAAAGCTCTGGATGTAGAACGTGTTAGTGAAGCTCAGATTTCTGTGATGCTACGTGGTCTGATGATGATGATGATGGTGACGCTGCTCTGGCCCTCTACAGGTCAGTGAGCGATTTGCTCAGTACATTGATCAGATGATCCAGGCCAGTGGGACGCCCTCTGGCAGAGTAGAGACTCTGGAGCGGCTGCAGCAGTTTCTTGAGCCGATGCTCTTCCTGTCGGGCCTGGAGCTCGCCAACACCTTCGAGCACTTCTACAGGTAGGTCCACCTCAGTAGAACCGTCCTGGTTCTGCCGCAGTAACCTGATGTTTCAGAGGATCTGGATGTAGCTGCAGGACTCTGTAAACAGCTCCTAAGACAGGTTTGACCAGTCGCCACCCTACCTACCCATGCAGGTACTACCTCGGGGACAGACTGCTCGCTCAAGGCAACGTTTGGTTGGAGAGCGCTGTGATCGATCAGATCGGCAGCTGCTTCCCGAGCCGCTTTCCTCAGCAGATGATCAAGAACCTGACCGAGTTGGCAGATCTACAGCAGGAGTTCCACCTTTATCGACTGCAGCAGCTGGACCAGCAGCTGCAAGAACAGGACCAGGTCAGTGAAAACCCACAGAACCCTCCAGTGATACTGACGGTTTTCATTGGATCATGCTACCTCTTTGTTAGTATGTTTATCTTTGTTGTTGCTGATCATCTTTGTTGCCACAGATGATCAGCGGTTTGACTTTTACCTTCCTTTGTTGCCATAGATGATGGAAGACTGGGGGGAGTCAGAGGAGGAAGCTGAGGTCCAGGTTCTTGTCCTGTCTCCACGATGCTGGGCTGTGTCTTCGGTCTGCTTCCTGGATGAACCAGTCAATCATTTTCCAGCTGAACTCTGCTCCTACCTAAACCATTTCACCCAATTCTACACCCATAGTGAGTTCCAGTTTCCCAGTGCTCTGATCTTAAACCGGTTGATTCAGATTAAACCAGGTTTGTGTCAGTTTAAACCTGGTTTATGGCAAGTTTAACCAGGTTTGTGTCAGTTTAAATCTGGTTTATGGCGGCTTAAACCAGGTTTATGTCAGTTTAAAACGGTTGATTCAGATTAAACCAGGTTTGTGTAAATTTAAACCTGTTTTATGGCAAGTTGAACCAGGTTTGTGTCAGTTTAAAACGGTTGATTCAGATTAAACCAGGTTTGTGTCAGTTTAAACCTGGTTTATGTCAGTTTAAACCGGTTGATTCAGATTAAACCAGGTTTGTGAAAGTTTAAACCTGGTTTATGGCAAGTTGAACCAGGTTTTTGTCAGTTTAAAACGGTTGATTCAGATTAAACCAGGTTTGTGTCAGTTTAAACCTGGTTTATGGCGGCTTAAACCAGGTTTATGTCAGTTTAAAACGGTTGATTCAGATTAAACCAGGTTTGTGTAAGTTTAAACCTGGTTTATGGCGGCTTAAACCAGGTTTAAATCAGTTTAAACCGGTTGATTCAGATTAAACCAGGTTTGTGAAAGTTTAAACCTGGTTTATGGCAAGTTGAACCAGGTTTGTGTCAGTTTAAAACGGTTGATTCAGATTAAACCAGGTTTGTGTCAGTTTAAACCTGGTTTATGGCAAGTTGAACCAGGTTTGTGTCAGTTTAAAACGGTTGATTCAGATTAAACCAGGTTTGTGTAAGTTTAAACCTGGTTTATGGCAAGTTGAACCAGGTTTGTGTCAGTTTAAAACGGTTGATTCAGATTAAACCAGGTTTGTGTCAGTTTAAACCTGGTTTATGGCAAGTTTAACCAGGTTTGTGTCAGTTTAAATCTGGTTTATGGCGGCTTAAACCAGGTTTATGTCAGTTTAAAACGGTTGATTCAGATTAAACCAGGTTTGTGTAAGTTTAAACCTGTTTTATGGCAAGTTGAACCAGGTTTGTGTCAGTTTAAAACGGTTGATTCAGATTAAACCAGGTTTGTGTCAGTTTAAACCTGGTTTATGTCAGTTTAAACCGGTTGATTCAGATTAAACCAGGTTTGTGAAAGTTTAAACCTGGTTTATTGCAAGTTGAACCAGGTTTGTGTCAGTTTAAAACGGTTGATTCAGATTAAACCTGGTTTATGGCAAGTTGAACCAGGTTTCAGTCAGTTTAAAACGGTTGATTCAGATTAAACCAGGTTTGTGTCAATTTAAACCGGTTGATTCAGATTAAACCAGGTTTATGGCAGATTAAACCGGTTGATTCAGATTAAACCAGGTTTATGTCAGTTTAAAACCGTTGAGTTCAGATTAACCAGGGTTTGTGTCAGTTTAAACCTGGTTTATGGGGGCTTAAACCAGGTTTATGTCAGTTTAAACCGGTTGATTCAGATTAAACCAGGTTTGTGTCAGTTTAAACCTGGTTTATGGCGGCTTAAACCAGGTTTATGTCAGTTTAAACCGGTTGATTCAGATTAAACCAGGTTTGTGTCAGTTTAAACCTGGTTTATGGCAAGTTGAACCAGGTTTCAGTCAGTTTAAAACGGTTGATTCAGATTAAACCAGGTTTGTGTCAGTTTAAACCTGGTTTATGGCAAGTTGAACCAGGTTTCAGTCAGTTTAAAACGGTTGATTCAGATTAAACCAGGTTTGTGTCAATTTAAACCGGTTGATTCAGATTAAACCAGGTTTATGTCAGTTTAAACCTGGTTTACGGCGACTTAAACCAGGTTTATGTCAGTTTAAACCGGTTGATTCAGATTAAACCAGGTTTATGGCAGATTAAACCGGTTGATTTGGATTAAACCAGGTTTGTGTCAGTTTAAACCTGGTTTATGGCAAGTTGAACCAGGTTTGTGTCAGTTTAAAACGGTTGATTCAGATTAAACCAGGTTTGTGTCAGTTTAAACCTGGTTTATGGCAAGTTGAACCAGGTTTCAGTCAGTTTAAAACAGTTGATTCAGATTAAACCAGGTTTGTGTCAATTTAAACCGGTTGATTCAGATTAAACCAGGTTAATGGCAGATTAAACCGGTTGATTCAGATTAAACCAGGTTTATGTCAGTTTAAACCGGTTGATTCAGATTAAACCAGGTTTGTGTCAGTTTAAACCTGGTTTATGGCGGCTTAAACCAGGTTTATGTCAGTTTAAACCGGTTGATTCAGATTAAACCAGGTTTGTGTCAGTTTAAACCTGGTTTATGGCAAGTTGAACCAGGTTTCAGTCAGTTTAAAACGGTTGATTCAGATTAAACCAGGTTTGTGTCAGTTTAAACCTGGTTTATGGCAAGTTGAACCAGGTTTCAGTCAGTTTAAAACGGTTGATTCAGATTAAACCAGGTTTGTGTCAATTTAAACCGGTTGATTCAGATTAAACCAGGTTTGTGTCAATTTAAACCAGTTGATTCAGATTAAACCAGGTTTATGGCGGATTAAACCGGTTGATTCAGATTAAACCAGGTTTATGTCAGTTTAAACCGGTTGATTCAGATTAAACCAGGTTTATGTCAGATTAAACCGGTTGATTCAGATTAAACCAGGTTTATGGCAGATTAAACCGGTTGATTCAGATTAAACCAGGTTTATGTCAGTTTAAACCGGTTGATTCAGATTAAACCAGGTTTATGTCAGTTTAAACCGGTTGATTCAGATTAAACCAGGTTTATGGCAGATTAAACCGGTTGATTCAGATTAAGCCAGGTTTATGTCAGTTTAAACCTGGTTTATGGCGACTTAAACCAGGTTTATGTCAGTTTAAACCGGTTGATTCAGATTAAACCAGGTTTGTGTCAGATTAAACCGGTTGATTCAGATTAAACCAGGTTTATGGCAGATTAAACCGGTTGATTCAGATTAAACCAGGTTTATGTCAGTTTAAACCGGTTGATTCAGATTAAACCAGGTTTGTGTCAGATTAAACCGGTTGATTCAGATTAAACCAGGTTTATGGCACATTAAACAAGGTTTAGCTCTGGCCTTATGTTTGTGTAACTGTTTTTAATGCAGGTTTATTTAAACCAGGTTTTTCTCTGCTTGCAGGTCAGTCCATGTACAGCCTGAGTCACTCGAAGCCTCGGCGGCTCCAGTGGACGTGGCTCGGTCATGCAGAGCTGCAGTTTGGCAACTGGACGTTGCACGTCTCCACGCTGCAGATGTTCATCTTGCTGCAGTTCAACAGTGAGGAGGTGAGACGTCTTCCACTGCCAGTCTCGATGCTCTCAGAGCTGTTTATGTCAGACTGTTGTGAGGGAGGCTGATCACTGTGTGTCCGCAGGAGGTCAGAGTTGAAGCTCTGCTGCAGGAGAGCGGTCTGTCTGCTGCCGTTCTGCTGCACGCCCTGCAGCCGCTCATCAGTGAGCGAGGACCGCTGACCTGCAACCCTGTGGATGAGCCTGGCAGAGGTCAGACCTGCAGGTTTTGTCCTCTTCATCATCCTCCCCTCTTCTTACTTTCTCTAACCTCCCCATCCTGTTCTCAGGTGTGCTGCAGTTGAAACAGCAGGTGGCATCTCGCAGTCTGCAGGGCATCCCGGCGTCGCTGCATCTACTGCCTATGCAAACATACCTGAATGTGGACGAAGACGCCACGGGGACACTGGAGAGGAAGAGGAACTTTATCTACTGCTTGATCGTAAACATCATGAAGCAGGAGAAGGAGATGCACATTGATAACCTGGTCTTTAAGGTAAGCTGCACATTGGTTCCGAGCCTCAAGCAAGTCGTTCCTGCAGCACCTTCCTCAGGTTCACTCTTTGTCTTCACTCCTTAGGTGATGGACTCATGTCAGAAGCAGGAAGCATCCCGGTCTCCATGTGCCGGCCGTTTTGGCTGCAGCACCGGTGACGTGCTCTCCTGCATCATGCATGTTATCAACAAAGGCTGCGTCCGCCGCAACGATGACAATCCGCACATTGTGGAGTTCGTCCCCGAGGACCCGTCCACGCCACAGAAAGGCCACGCTCAGTTCTCCTTCAGCCGTTCAGACTCCAGGAAGGATGCCGCAGCCACAGACAGCATGGCTGACATCAGGTGTGACCGCGACTTCTGACCTCATGCATGCACTCAGTCTGTGACAGGGTTTAGTTTCTGACACGTTCTCCCTCAGACAGAATGTCAACTTAAATTTTCAGTGCATGTCGCTGTAAAAGGTTTGATTCCATAAAGATTCTCTAAGAACCTGAGTTTAATCTAAATAAAGTTTAATGTTGACGAAAGCGAGCCGGTTCCGTTTCTGTGCGTCCATCATGCTGTTCAGTCTTGATTCATCAGATTAATAAGGTCAAACCAGACTTGTGTCTAACCTGAAGTCACTTGGCAACCAGCTGAGTTACTCATACCGTTTTTCCACCGAAGGAACTCTCGTTCTTGAACCGTTTCGGTTCATGTACCTTTGAACTATGTTTTGTTGAGTACCGACGTGCGTTTCCACCAGTGTTGGGAACCAAGCATTAGTCTTCCCCAGTGGGCGCTACACAGCGTGGTAGCGAGACGGAAAGGTATGTTGAGCTGCTGTTCCTTCTAATGCAGAAAGAGAGCATCTATAAACTACATTTAACGCATAAAAGGAGACGGAGACTCTGTACAAGAACAACGGATGTACAATATTTTCCTCTGCATATGTTCAGCATCTGCGAGTGTAACAGAAACCAGTAGTTATATGATGAGTGTATAACAAACATACATAATGTTTATACGGTATGTTCTCCGTCTTCACCGCTGTACTTGTTGCTTCTATTGTCTGCGGCTTCGAGCCGCCCACAAGGTTCGCGCAGAAGAACCAAGTATTCTGCAGAACCCAAGTTGAACTAGAGTTCCTGCTCTGAAACCTATTTTTATTGGTGGAAATGTGTCGCCTTTTCCAAATCACGTTCAGGAACCGGAACCGAACCACTGGGTATCGGTGAACCTAAAAGCCCAAACTGTAAAACTTTAAAGGTTTCAAGGTTTCATTTTTTTACTTCATTTCTCCCTAACCTTAGTCAATTCACCGAAACTTTATTAGAAAGCTGACACATTAACACAAACACTTTCAACTCATTGATGAGCTCATGCAGGATCAACAGCATAAACATGTCTCCTGCTGTTTATGTTCATGGGAACAAACTGCAGAATAGATAAAACTTGTCATTTAAAACATGTTTGTCTCAGATGAAATGTGTTTCACTCAATTAAAGTCACGGCAAGTTGATTCATACAGAACCATTCATACCCAGAGAGAGAGATGCTGTAGTATCAGAGCTAGGGGATCATATAGATGTTAAACAATAGTGGCCTGAGGATGGACCCCTGAGGAACCCCACAGTTCATTTCAAGTACTGAATGACACAAAGTAATCCCTGTCTGCCAAACGGGTTCAGCACAGAACCAGACAATCCAGCCCAATATTCCAGTTTATCATCAGCATGTTCTATCAACACAGCACTGAAATCCAGTAATACCAAGACAGAGGTTCAAGAACCATCAGTTCAGAACCTTCATCAATGCAGTCTCGGTGCTGTGGCCTAAAGCCTGACTGGAAAGACCCGAAGAGATGAGTTTTATCATAAAGAGTAAATTTGTTCATAAACTGGTTTTATTCAATGATCTTTACCCATTTAGATGCTGTAATGGTTCTGGAGGCTGGTGGTTCTGTAATTGGTCAGCAGGTTATCAGAAGTGGAGCCACATACTGCTGGTCCAGACATACTGTTGGACCGGAGTTCTGGAGGGACAGGTGGGGAGGTGTTAGTCTGCATGTTGACAACAAGAAGTCAGGAACATAGAACTGCCTGGTTCAGTTTAACTCCTGATTATAGATGAAGGCTTTCTATATAAATGTCAACGTGAACCTGAAGCGTTGCTTTTCTCCACAGGGGTTCACTTAGTTTTCTGAGCTTCACCTGTAGTGATAGAGCTCAGAATGACCTTTTGGTGACCTTTTCTCTTCAGGCAAAGCTTTGTTTTTTCCGGTCGATTTCATCCATGAATATTTAGACTAAAGTCATCTACAAGGTCATCAACAGATGCTGAGAGCAGACTTGGTGATGATGAGAAGATCTGGGAGAACATTGCAGAGATGCCATCACCTGATGCAGTGTCTGTGAAGATTCCAGCTCTGGTTCCGGTTCTGATTCCAGGGTTAATCTCGTTAAACCATGCAGAGATATGATCAGAGCGAACAACATCACAATGTTTAGACCTCTGGAAATACAAGTCGAGTTCCAGTGAAGTCGGGACCAGAATCCAGTGATCTACAGATCCTGTCCAACCTTCATGCAACTGACTCCACCACAAAGACCAGACCTGTAATGTTCAAACTGATCAACTTTATTGTTTTCTTTACCAATATTCCCTTTTTCTGCAGCATTTACGCTCTGAGGTACCGCTCCGTGTTAATGTGGGTTCTCTTGGTTCTCCAGAAGTGGGTCAAATCTGTTGAGCAGCCTTAATGCTTCATATGAGGTTTGATAGACGTTGTTTCTCTGGCTGTGATCCAAGTGTCATTTTTCTTTGGTACTGATGTTGAAGCTGGTCCAATCATCTCTGTGAAATCCAAACGAGCCGCTCTGATGAAGACGGGTTTCTCTGACGAAGACGGGTTTCTCTAACGAAGACGGGTTTCTCTAACGAAGACGGGTTTCTCTGACGAAGACGGGTTTCTCTAACAAAGACAGGTTTCTCTGACGAAGACGGGTCTGGCTAACGAAGACGGGTCTCTAAAGACGGGTCCCTGACGAAGACGGTCTCTGACAAAGACGGGTCTTACTGACTAAGACGGGTCTCTAAAGACGGATCTCTGACGAAGACGGGTCTCTCTGACGACGACGGGTCTCTAAAGACGGGTCTCTGACTAAGACGGGTCTCTAAAGACGGGTCCCTGATGAAGACGGTCTCTGACGAAGACGGGTCTCTCTGACTAAGACGGTCTCTGACGACGACGGGTCTCTAAAGACAGGTCTCTGACTAAGACGGGTCTCTAAAGACGGGTCCCTGACGAAGACGGTCTCTGACGAAGACGGGTCTCTCTGACTAAGACGGTCTCTGACGACGACGGGTCTCTAAAGACGGGTCTCTGACGAAGACGGGTCTCTCTGACTAAGACGGGTCCCTGACGAAGACGGTCTCTGACGAAGACTGGTTTCTCTGACAAAGACGGGTCTGGCTAACGAAGACGGGTCTCTAAAGACGGGTCCCTGACGAAGACGGTCTCTGACAAAGACGGGTCTCTAAAGACGGGTCTCTGACGAAGACGGTCTCTGACGAAGACGGGTCTCTCTGACGACGACGGGTCTCTAAAGACGGGTCTCTGACTAAGACGGGTCCCTGACGAAGACGGTCTCTGACGAAGACGGGTCTCTCTGACTAAGACAGTCTCTGACGACGACGGGTCTCTAAAGACGGGTCTCTGACGAAGACGGGTCTCTCTGACTAAGACGGGTCCCTGACGAAGACGGTCTCTGACGAAGACGGGTCTCTAAAGACGGGTCTCTGACTAAGACGGGTCCCTGACGAAGACGGGTCTCTGACGAAGACGGGTCTCTCTGACTAAGACGGGTCTGGCTAACGAAGACGGGTCTCTGACGATGATTGGTCTCTCTGACGAAGACGGTCTCTGACGAAGACGGGTCTTACTGACTAAGACGGGTCTCTGACAAAGACGGTCTCTGACGAAGACGGGTCTCTCTGACGACGACGGTTCTCTAAAGACGGGTCTCTGACTAAGTCGGGTCTCTAAAGACGGGTCCCTGACGAAGACGGTCTCTGACGAAGACGGGTCTTACTGACTAAGACGGTCTCTGACAACGACGGGTCTCTAAAGACGGGTCTCTGACAAAGACGGGTCTCTCTGACTAAGACGGGTGTCTAAAGACGGGTCCCTGACGAAGACGGTCTCTGACGAAGACGGGTCTCTCTGACTAAGACGGGTTTCTCTGACGAAGACGGGTCTCTCTGACTAAGACGGTCTCTGACGACGACGGGTCTCTAAAGACGGGTCTCTGACGAAGACGGGTCTCTCTGACTAAGACGGGTCTCTGACGAAGACGGGTTTCTCTGACGAAGACTGGTTTCTCTGACGAAGACGGGTCTGGCTAACGAAGACGGGTCTGGCTAACGAAGACGGGTCTCTGACGATGACGGGTCTCTCTGACGAAGACGGGTCCCTGACGAAGACGGTCTCTGACGAAGACTGGTTTCTCTGACAAAGACGGGTCTGGCTAACGAAGACGGGTCTCTAAAGACGGGTCCCTGACGAAGACGGTCTCTGACAAAGACGGGTCTCTAAAGACGGGTCTCTGACGAAGACGGTCTCTGACTAAGACGGTCTCTGACGACGACGGGTCTCTAAAGACGGGTCTCTGACGAAGACGGGTCTCTCTGACTAAGACGGGTCCCTGACGAAGACGGTCTCTGACGAAGACGGGTCTCTAAAGACGGGTCTCTGACTAAGACGGGTCCCTGACGAAGACGGTCTCTGACGAAGACGGGTCTCTCTGACTAAGACGGGTCTGGCTAACGAAGACGGGTCTCTGACGATGATTGGTCTCTCTGACTAAGACGGTCTCTGACGAAGACGGTCTCTGACGAAGACGGGTCTTACTGACTAAGACGGGTCTCTGACAAAGACGGTCTCTGACGAAGACGGGTCTCTCTGACGACGACGGTTCTCTAAAGACGGGTCTCTGACTAAGTCGGGTCTCTAAAGACGGGTCCCTGACGAAGACGGTCTCTGACGAAGACGGGTCTCTCTGACTAAGACGGTCTCTGACGACGACGGGTCTCTAAAGACGGGTCTCTCTGACTAAGACGGGTGTCTAAAGACGGGTCCCTGACGAAGACGGTCTCTGACGAAGACGGGTCTCTCTGACTAAGACGGGTTTCTCTGACGAAGACGGGTCTCTCTGACTAAGACGGTCTCTGACGAAGACGGGTCTCTCTGACTAAGACGGGTCTCTGACGAAGACGGGTTTCTCTGACGAAGACTGGTTTCTCTGACGAAGACGGGTCTGGCTAACGAAGACGGGTCTGGCTAACGAAGACGGGTCTCTGACGATGACGGGTCTCTCTGACAAAGACGGTCTCTGACGAAGACGGGTCTCTCTGACGAAGACGGTCTCTGACGAAGACGGGTCTCTCTGACTAAGACGGGTCTCTGACGAAGACGGGTCTCTCTGACTAAGACGGGTCTCTGACGAAGACGGGTCTCTAAAGACGGGTCCCTGACGAAGACGGTCTCTGACGAAGACGGGTCTCTAAAGAAGGGTCTCTGACGATGACGGTCTCTGACAAAGACGGGTCTCTAAAGACGGGTCTCTAAAGACGGGTCTCTGACGAAGACGGTCTCTGACGAAGACGGGTCTCTCTGACTAAGACGGGTCTCTAACGAAGACGGTCTCTGACGAAGACGGTCTCTGACGAAGACGGGTCCCTGACGAAGACGGTCTCTGACGAAGACGGGTCTCTCTGACTAAGACGGTCTCTGACGAAGACGGGTCTCTCTGACTAAGACGGGTCTCTAACGAAGACGGTCTCTGACGAAGACGGGTCTCTAAAGACGGGTCCCTGACGAAGACGGTCTCTGACGAAGACGGGTCTCTCTGACGAAGACGGTCTCTGACTAAGACGGGTCTCTAAAGACGGGTCTCTGACGAAGACGGTCTCTGACGAAGACGGGTCTCTAAAGATGGGTCTCTGACGAAGACGGTCTCTGACTAAGACGGGTCTCTAAAGACGGGTCTCTGACGAAGACGGTCTCTGACAAAGACGGGTCTCTCTGACGAAGGAGCTGAAACAGTTTAATATTTACTTGTGTCTCCATCAGTGAACATTTGTTTGCCTCTTTTTGTCTTCATGTCTCTCTGCTGGCTGTTTACAGTTTGGTACCAGCGCCACGTCGCTTTGAGGACGGGGTTCTGGATTCGGGACTGTTCTCGATGGGCCGTACAATGACGCAGGAGGAGGTTCGTCAGCTGATGCAGCGGACGGTGCAACAGGTCAGATGTTGTTGTATTTCTGATGATGGTGAAAGCTGGGTTTACCTGATGTTGGAGGGTTTCACCTGAGATCAGTCGGGTCAGAATTAGAACCACAACATTCTGTTTCACCAGGAGCCTGAACCAGACCTTTGTTGTTTTATCTGGATCCTTTATATTGGACCCTCACTGAGAGATCACAGGTTTTGTGATGGTTCTGATGATTGCCATGGCGACAAAGCAGCTGAAGTTTCGGCATCTGTTCTCACCTGTCAGGTGTCCCTGTGGGGCCCAATTACTAATGGGTTGTCGCCTTGGCTGATCCTGTTTGTGTTTCTTAAGGTTTCAGCGACTCTTAGTCTGGATTTGGACCGGGCCGAACACCTTCTAATCCACTGTAAGTGGAATGTGGACCTGCTGGTTCAGCGCTACACCGACGACCCTGACGCTCTCATCATGGCCGCCGGACTCAGGTGCAGAAACCCACAGCCGCCACCAAGCCCTGCCTCCACCTGCCCCGTCTGTCTGGGCCCCAGGACCGGCAGCATGGAGCCCATTCCGACTTTGAGCTGCATGCACTACTGCTGCCGGGTCAGAACCACTCAGAACTGATGCTACCTGCTGTCAGTGTGTGTTTGAAGGTGTGTGTGTATTTCACAGCCTGTTTTTGTTGTGCAGTCGTGCTGGCAGGAGTACCTGACTGCCCGGATCGAACAGAACCTGGTCATGAACTGCAACTGTCCAATCACAGACTGCCAGGCTCAGCCCACCTCCCAGTTCTTCCTCGGCATCCTCACCGACAAGGACACCGTCGCCAAGGTAACACAGGCCAGCTGACCTCAGGCTTACAGAGTGTCACCTGTTCAGGAGTTTAACCTTCTCCTCCTCCTGTTGGACAGTATGAGAACGCCTTGCTCAGAGGCTACGTGGAGTGCTGCTCCAACCTGACATGGTGCACCAACCCACAGGGCTGTGACCAGATCCTCTGCAAGGAGAACATAGGCAGCATGGGGACCTGCTCCAAATGTTGCTGGTCATCCTGCTTCAGCTGCAACTTCCCTGAGGTCAGAGGTCATGATCCTGTTTCAGGCTTAGTGATGGGTTCAACATTTCTATCTGTGCAGGTTTCAGAATCGCTAGTTCCAAACATGGTTCTTCCTGATCTGAAGGTCCAGTATGTATCACAACTAAAAGATTTCAGAACAAGCAGGACCCTGCAGCCTCTGCCTCAAATTCCAACATACATCAGCTGTGTTCTGGAAAGCCTCCAGGGAATCTGGAACCTACTTTTCTATTAATCTAAGTTCTGACAGATCAAGACTCTTGTTTTGAAAAGTTCAAGTTCAATCTGAGTCTTATTTCTCAGGTTAATAAGTTCTGATCAGATGATTTTTCAGGCTCTGTGGGGGTGGCCATGATGGATCAATGCCAGAATTAAGAAGCGGCAGAGTCCCTGGTTGCTATAGTTATTCCCTCCTTTTCTGAGGAGCCCACAGTAGAACTCTTCATCAGGCAGAACCACAGGCAAGAACTATGAGAGATATCATAAAGATTCTTGACCCGTGAACATCAGAACCTTCTGGCATCCTCATGTCCATCTTTTTTTTTGTTGGATGGAGAGGTTGCCTTAAATAATCCTTATAACGTACATTAAGAAATGTTGATGAAATATAATCCGATGGAACCCAGACCCAGCCCAACCATGTCCTCAGACATAGTCATATAAAGTCAGATCTATATGGTTTTACATATTCTGTCCATTTAGACCAGGTCCGGTAAAATGTACCAATTTGCAGCCTGAGTGAAAAGGAATAGTCGTAATACAATCCTTCTAAGCAATCTAAAAATCTATGAAGCCACATTTAGGTAAAAAGAGGATAAGAAGAAAGACCACATTAGGTAAGAGGAGGGAAATAAAATCATATTTCACACTCTATCCTTAGCAGGATACAGTTTGAGATATTAATAAAAAAACCTCAAAACAAAGAAGCAACACGAGAACACATAGCAGAGATACGGTGAAGGCTGTATGTCGGGTGCGTACGTTTAAATGAGCATGCGTGTGTGTGTGCAAAGTAAGTCGGTGAAGCACTGTACAGAGGCCATTGTCCTTGATGGTACGATGGAAGGTTCATCAACAGTTCTGAGCAGGTCCACAGATGTCTTCAGGGAAGGGAGGGAGCAGAGCGTCATGTTTACATAACTTCCAGGAGAAGTTGAAGATAGCCAGCCATCAAGGCTGTGCAGGGGAGCCAGATTCAGAAAAACAACAATTATTTGGGTCAGACTGACTAATAATTTTCCGTCTGCCTTGAGAGTCTTGCAGATGCTTCTCAAAGGCGAATCCAAACAGCCAAATTCCTGGTCTTTCTGCCAGATTCGAGCGAACAACTTTCTCCAAGATTTATCCCATTTCACCCCTGAGTCCAGGAACCGCAACCTGCCTGCAATCCTAAGGATCACAGGCAGGTTGCGGTTCAGCTCCCTTAACATCTCAGTCTGAGTGTTGATCGCTCTGCAGATCCCTTCACATAACCCTGGCAGCCTCGCAATGGCCAGAACTGCTGCTCACGTTTTCCCAATTTCACGATATGCCAGGTAACCGCCAACTCCGAAATCTAGAAATCCTGTTATCAGAAATCCAAGGATGTACACATCTTTCACGTCCTCGACTGATGTCATTGTCTGACACACAATCCTCCGCTTCTGCCAGGAGTCCATTGTGTATCTGGAGAAGAACATCCGGTCTGGACGAGAGGACTCTCCCTTACCCTGTCTTCCCATCGAGAAAATTTGATCAATTGTGTTGAGAGACCAGCTGTCCAAATCCATAATTCACAATTTGGGAGCTATGCAAAGAGAGGCTCTGAAAGAAGACAAGACACAGAGCAGAAGCAGGTCAGCATTATCAGAATCATGAGAAGCTTAAGAACATCCTTTCTACTGGTGATGCTTCAGCTGTATGGACTGGTCTGAGAAACCTGACTGCCTACAAGAGCCCCTCCACCCATCCTGAACAGAGTCGTCTCCTGGCCAACCGTCTGAATGGCTTCTACTGCAGACATGACAAGAAGCCATTCACACCTCAAATCATCTCCTCTACATCCCATTCAGGAACAAATTCCTCCCATAAAGCAACCAACCCCCTACCTTCAGATCCTCTGCCTGCACTAAAGATCTCTGAGGAAGATGTAAACAGCTCTTTCAGCACATGAAAACAAAGAAAGCTGGAGGACCTGATAACATCTCCCCATCATGCCTGAAAGCCTGATCAAATCAACTCGCTCCGATCTTCACAAGGATCTTCAACAAGTCACTGGAGAAATGTGAGGTCCCCTCCTGCCTCAAACGATCCACCATCATCCCGGTTCCCAAGAAACCCACCATCCTAGGATTAAATGACTACAGGCCTGTAGTCCTGACGTCTGTGGTCATGAAATCCTTTGAGCAGCTGGTGTTGAAGCACCTGAAAGACATCACAGGCCCCCTGCTGGACCTCCTGCAGTTTGCTTACTGAGCAAACAGGTCGGCAGATGATGCTGTTAACTTAGGTCTACACTTCATCCTGCAACACCTCGACCATCCAGGGACGTACGCCAGGATCCTGTTTGTAGACTTCAGCTCCACCTTCAACACCATCATACCAGACATCCTCCACCAGAAGCTCACCCAGCTCAACGTCCCAGCCTCCACCTGTCAGTGGATCAACAGCTTCCTGATGGACCGACAGCAGCAGGTGAGACTGGGGAGCATCTTCTCCCGATCCAGATCAATAAGTACTGGTGCCCCCCAGGGGTGTGTTCTATCCCCACTCCTCTTCTCTCTGTACACAAATGACTGCACCTCATTGGACTCGTCCGTGAAACTCCTTAAGTTTGTACTTCCTGAGGCAACTCAAGAAGTTCAACCTTCCACAGGAGCTGCTGGTCATCTTCTCCACTGCCATCATTCAGTCTGTCCTGTCTTCATCCATCTCAGTGTGGTTTGGATCATCCACCAAACAGGACAGGTCCAGACTGCAACGAATAATCAGGTCTGCAGAGAGAATAATCAGAGCTGACCTTCCCTCCATCCAGGACTTATACAGGTCAAGGGTCAAGAAAAGAGCTGCTAAAATCTCTGCAGACCCCACACACCCTGCACATAAACTGTTTAGAGGTTTACCTTCAGGTGGCGCTACAGAATACTGTTCACTAAAACCAGCCGCCACAGAGACAGTTTCTTCCTCCAGACTGTTTCTCTGCTGAACATTTAATAGAGAACAAAACAACATCATACAGATGTTGCAAATGTACCTTTTTATTAGATATGTGTATATTGTATATTGTAAATATGTATATTCTGTAATACAAAAACAGAACCAAAGAGCAAAGTGTACCGGAGCCAAATTCCTTGTTTATATGTACGAACTTGGCAATAAAGCTGATTCTGATAATAAAATGGTGCACAGGTCTATATTACATTCTTTGAACTCGTGTAGGTCGTTTTTAAACATGAAGGAATAATCGATTCGTGAATTTATTTGCATATGAATAGAGTGTAAGATCGACCTGAACGGTTTATTTCCCTCCACACATCTACTATTCCCAGTTTGTTCATTAAAATGTTGAGTTTTCTTTAGTTATTGGTGGAGTCCTGCCCTGGCTTTTTGTTGCCAGTATCTCGAGTACGTATTCAGAAAAGAACCGGTCATTATCAGGAAGGATGTACACACTTGGAAGACTTGTCAACTTACCGTCTAGTCTGCCTATAATCATGACGTATCTGCCTTCCTTGTCTTTGTATCTGCGTATATGCTCATAATTTATGGTCCTGGAAGTGAGTATTGCCACTCCTCTCCGCCTTCCTGAGTTATGGGAACAGACATGTTTAAATCCCATTCTATTAAGTTTACTGTGCTCCAAATCGTCCTAATGGGTTTCCTGAAGGGATGCTATCTGGACTTTTTTTACATGGATAACATTTTACCCCTCTTAATTGGGTTAAGTACTTCATATTGAATGATACTATTTTAATAGATGTCATCTAGTTCTTTCTTTCTTTAATACCTTTATAGATTGAGGCAAACTTCCACATCTTCGAAAGAACAAACAGGGATGAACAAATGAACATGAAACATACACCACAATGCTAAACTTCAAAACTAACATTAAATGTCCAAAATGACTTCCTATGCAGGGCTCCAACGAGGAAGACCCTAGTGGGCCCCGGCAGGAGGCCCTAAGGGGAGAAAAAATAGAGAACCAAAACCCTCCATCCAGAGAATATTGGAGGACCCTTATCCTGGCGGTCAGCGTGGCGGGGTGACATCCGACATGAACCATAAGAAAAACAATAACAATCATTGTTAATGTTCAGGTTAAATGTTTACAATGCATCCTCCCTTGTGTGTGACCTTACATGCCCTCACGTGTTTACTTCACATTCGCTGCATGTCCTGCTTGACAGAGCAGGAAAATAAAATGTCTCACAGCAAGAACAAAGGGATATTACTTAAGCCATTAATTTTCTGAGGATGCTGAGGAAGATTTTCAGAAGACTCGTAGCTTTTCTTTATAGCCAGTGCCAGGTCCTGACCTGGCTGGATATTTTTTGCTCGCAGATCCCTTTTCTTCCACATGAGCTGCTGGATCTGTTCCAACATTGTCTCAAGACTCTTGGTTATCTTCACCTTAAAGCCTCTGCTGCTCAGATATTCGGATGCTTCCTCAACAGAGTCGCGGGTTTTGGCTCCATCTTTCTGCTTAACCAGCCGCCTGGCTGGGAAAAGCGTCTGGAATTGGATTCGGTTGTCTCTCAAAACTCGCCTGATGTCTGCGTACTCTCTCCTTTTTTTAATGATGAACTGTGGGTAATTGTGGTCCAGACTTAGCTTGGGGGTTTTCCAGGTAAAGCCCTTCGCACACCAGGCTCCTTTACTTTGAAGCTGTGAAACTTGACGATTATAGGAGGTGGTGAAGCCTCGGCGGGGGACAGAACAGCCTCACCTTCCATTAAGATTAGGCCATTCCTTCAATGAATGTAATCATTGTTGGGGAATCCTTCTCTGCCTCCTCAGGTACGCTGTAAATCCGCACATTCTCACGTCTTGACCGTCTTTCCAAGTCAACCAGTCCCTCCTGAAAGCTGCGGTGTAACTTTAACATCTCTGAAAGGACTCCCTCGACATTCTGTATCTTTGCTTCGGCCTTTTCGAACCTCCATTCCACCTCAACCGTCCTTGCATTTTTCTTTGCAAACTCCTTCTTAATAGGCTATAGTGGACTATTATTTTCTTGGCAAAAACCTCTTATTTCTTGCAGAATTACGTCCAAGTCAGACATTTCTCCACGTAAGGCTAACCTCACAACTGCTCCTCGTTAGGTGCAGCTGTTAGCCGGGCCGCTCAAGTTGCTGTTCACTTCAATAAGATAACTCTCCGCATCAATAGAGGTGCGACTCCCTTGCTTTACAAACTTAGAAGAGTCATCATCTCGTTTAGTATGGGAGTATTTTTCCACATCTCAGGTTCTGTCGGGAGCTCTTCACCCACACCGCCTTCTTAGTGGTGGTCCGACCAAAGGTCTCTCACATGTCCATCTTACAGTGGTTCCTGTAGGACAGGAGTCCCCAACTAAAACAGCAGGAGGTCCACTACCTCCAGCATCCAAACACTTTCATGTCCGAACATGTTAAATCAACTGAATATTTTCATCTTTATTTAACATTTAATTAACAGTAGGGTTTTTCAATTACTGATCAATCGTTCATTTGTCCATGAAATCATCTGCTGAACAGGATAGTACAGTCCAGTTAAGGCTTTGAATGGCTCAGTCTAGCTGGGCCTGACCCTGACTGGCACCTCCCTCCTGAGTTATTTATTAAGCATAATCTTAAAACCTGTGAGGTTCCTGGAACGGCTGCAGGTTGTTTTGTGCTGCAGTGTTTGCAGGTCAGCAGATACTCTGTTGGATAAAGACGCAAATGAACCAATGCGGCAGCTTCCTGCCCTCTGTGTGCCCATCAGGCTCATTACCCGGCAAGCTGCAGCCACATGTCTCAGTGGATGGATGATGGAGGCTTCTATGAAGGGATGAGCATGGAAGCGCAGAGCAAACATCTGGCCAAGCTGATCTCCAAGCGCTGCCCGAGCTGCCAGGCTCAGATAGAGAAGAACGAGGGCTGCCTACAGTGAGTGGACAGGCCTGATGATGATGGTGAGTAAGGTGGGGATAAAGGTGGTGATGAAGCTTTCTCTGGCCTGTTCTCAGTATGACCTGTGCCAAATGCAACCACGGTTTCTGCTGGCGCTGCCTGAAACCATGGAAACCAACACATAAAGATTACTACAACTGCTCCGCCATGGTTGGTACACACACTGCCACACGATCACGATTTCATCCAATCAGAGAGCAGAAAATGGCTTACTGAGTGTTTGTTCTTTGTTCTTCCTGCAGGTGAGTAAAGCTGCTCGACAGGAGAAGAAGTTCCAGGATTACAACGAGAGGTGCACCTTCCATCATCAGGCCAAGGTACGGTCCATCTCAGGCCAGAACCACACAGTTTACAAGCTTTTATGATGTTTTCATTCTGATGGGTCAGAGGACTTATCCTGAGACGATCTGGTTTCACTTTGGGGTTGTTTCCATCCATTCCAGAACCAAGAAGTAAACAGATCAGTGGTCAGGTTGTTGGGGTATTTTTGCAGGTGGTGGGTGGACTATAACTACTCCAAAGTTCAGCATCTGAACCAGAATGGACCAGAAAACACCAAAACAGCTGCTGCAGCAGGTGTCCAGCAGGGGTTGATGTTGGGCTGTTATGGTGAAACAGCGTCTAAAATTTACTAAAGTTCACTAAAACCAGCCGCCACAGAGACAGTTTCTTCCTCCAGGCTGTTTCTCTGTTAAACATTCAATAAAGTGCAAAACAACAGCATACAGATGTTGCAAATGCACCTTTTTATTATATATGTGTATATTGTACATTGTAAATTTGTATATTCTGTAATGCAAAAACAGAACTAAAGAGCAAAGTGTACCAGAGGCAAATTCCTTGCTTGTATGTACGAACTTGACAATAAAGCTGATTCTGATTCTGATTCTGAAAATGACTTGAGCTGTTTCTTGAAACAACCAGGACCTTTAGGATCAGGAAAACCTCTGTCCTTGTCATGTTTTTCTGACGCAGGACTTCGCCGTCAACCTCGAGAACAAGGTGTCATCCATCAACGAAGCTCTGCAGATGAAGTCACTCACCTTCGTCATTGACGCCTGTAAAATCCTGGCTCAGGCTAGAAAGGTACCGTCCTCATCCTCATTGGACCTGCTGCGGTCGGAGCTATGTGCTGACTATGCCCTTCTCTGTGTCTGCAGGTGCTGGCCTACTCCTGTGTCTACAGTTACTATAACCAGGAAACCGAGAAGATGGACGTGATGGAGCAGCAGACAGAGGCTCTGGACCTCCACACGAACGCCCTGCAGATCCTGCTGGGTGAGTACCAGCTTTGAAACCAGTACTACTGGAGTCCAGACTGGTCTGACTGTATTTGTTGGTTTCTGTGTTCAGAGGAGACTCTGCTACAGTGCACTGACCTGGCCTCCTGCGTCAGGCTGCTAAAACCAGAACATTTGAACACGGGACTGGAACTGATCCGCCGCATCCAGGACCGCCTGCTGGCCATCCTTCAACACTCCACCCAGGTGCTCTGTCAAAACCATCGTATTCCTGTCAGAACAATTTTTTTTCCAGTCAGAAAATACCATAAACCAACTTGAAATCAGTTTAATAATCTCAAACCAGTATAATTCATTCAGAAACCACTTTGCATGATTGTAAAACCAATTTAATTCCAGTCTGATACCTTTTTATTTTTATGTCTATCTGTCGGTTTAAGTTAGAAACCACTTTAATTGAGTCTTAAGTTAGTTTAATCCAATTGAAAACCAGTTTATTTCATTTTGAGGACATTTTATTCAGTTAGAAGCCAGTTAATATCAGCCAAAATTATATTTCAGTGTGATACCAGTTCATCACGGTGTGGTACCAGTTTAACACCAGTTTAACACGGTGTGGTACCAGTTTAACACCAGTTTAACACGGTGTGGTACCAGTTTAACACCAGTTTAACACGGTGTGGTACCAGTTTAACACCAGTTTAACACGATGTGGTACCAGTTTAACACAGTGTGGTACCAGTTTAACACCAGTTTAACACGGTGTGGTACCAGTTTAACACCAGTTTAACATGGAGTGGTACCAGTTTAACACGGTGTGGTACCAGTTTAACACGATGTGGTACCAGTTTAACACGGTGTGGTACCAGTTTCACACCAGTTTAACACAGTGTGGTACCAGTTTAACACCAGTTTAACACAGTGTGGTACCAGTTTAACACCAGTTTAACACGGTGTGGTACCAGTTTAACACCAGTTTAACACGGTGTGGTACCAGTTTAACACCAGTTTAACACGGTGTGGTACCAGTTTAACACGATGTGGTACCAGTTTAACATGGAGTGGTACCAGTTTAACACCAGTTTAACACGGTGTGGTACCAGTTTAACACGATGTGGTACCAGTTTAACACGGTGTGGTACCAGTTTCACACCAGTTTAACACGGTGTGGTACCAGTTTAACACCAGTTTAACACGGTGTGGTACCAGTTTAACACCAGTTTAACACGGTGTGGTACCAGTTTAACACCAGTTTAACACGATGTGGTACCAGTTTAACACAGTGTGGTACCAGTTTAACACCAGTTTAACATGGTGTGGTACCAGTTTAACACCAGTTTAACACGGTGTGGTACCAGTTTAACACGATGTGGTACCAGTTTAACATGGAGTGGTACCAGTTTAACACCAGTTTAACATGGTGTGGTACCAGTTTAACACGATGTGGTACCAGTTTAACACGGTGTGGTACCAGTTTCACACCAGTTTAACACGGTGTGGTACCAGTTTAACACCAGTTTAACACGGTGTGGTACCAGTTTAACACCAGTTTAACACGGTGTGGTACCACTTTAACACCAGTTTAACACGGTGTGGTACCAGTTTAACACCAGTTTAACACGGTGTGGTACCAGTTTAACACCAGTTTAACACGGTGTGGTACCAGTTTAACACCAGTTTAACACGGTGTGGTACCAGTTTAACACCAGTTTAACACGGTGTGGTACCAGTTTAACACGATGTGGTACCAGTTTAACATGGTGTGGTACCAGTTTCACACCAGTTTAACACAGTGTGGTACCAGTTTAACACCAGTTTAACACGGTGTGGTACCAGTTTAACACGGTGTGGTACCAGTTTAACACGATGTGGTACCAGTTTAACACGGTGTGGTACCAGTTTCACACCAGTTTAACACGATGTGGTACCAGTTTAACACCAGTTTAACACGGTGTGGTACCAGTTTAACACCAGTTTAACACCAGTTTAACACGGTGTGGTACCAGTTTAACACCAGTTTAACACCAGTTTAACACCAGTTTAACACAGTGTGGTACCAGTTTAACACCAGTTTAACATGGTGTGGTACCAGTTTAACACCAGTTTAACACGGTGTGGTACCAGTTTAACACGATGTGGTACCAGTTTAACATGGAGTGGTACCAGTTTAACACCAGTTTAACACGGTGTGGTACCAGTTTAACACGATGTGGTACCAGTTTAACACGGTGTGGTACCAGTTTAACACGGTGTGGTACCAGTTTAACACCAGTTTAACACCAGTTTAACACCAGTTTAAGACGGTGTGGTACCAGTTTAACACCAGTTTAACACGGTGTGGTACCAGTTTAACACGATGTGGTACCAGTTTAACACGGTGTGGTACCAGTTTAACACCAGTTTAACACGTTGTGGTACCAGTTTAACACCAGTTTAACACGGTGTGGTACCAGTTTAACACGGTGTGGTACCAGTTTAACACCAGTTTAACACCAGTTTAACACCAGTTTAACACGGTGTGGTACCAGTTTAACACCAGTTTAACACGGTGTGGTACCAGTTTAACACGGTGTGGTACCAGTTTAACACCAGTTTAACATGGTGTGGTACCAGTTTAACACGGTGTGGTACCAGTTTAACACGATGTGGTACCAGTTTAACACGGTGTGGTACCAGTTTCACACCAGTTTAACACGATGTGGTACCAGTTTAACACCAGTTTAACACGGTGTGGTACCAGTTTAACACCAGTTTAACACCAGTTTAACACGGTGTGGTACCAGTTTAACACCAGTTTAACACCAGTTTAACACCAGTTTAACACAGTGTGGTACCAGTTTAACACCAGTTTAACATGGTGTGGTACCAGTTTAACACCAGTTTAACACGGTGTGGTACCAGTTTAACACGATGTGGTACCAGTTTAACATGGAGTGGTACCAGTTTAACACCAGTTTAACACGGTGTGGTACCAGTTTAACACGATGTGGTACCAGTTTAACACGGTGTGGTACCAGTTTAACACGGTGTGGTACCAGTTTAACACCAGTTTAACACCAGTTTAACACCAGTTTAAGACGGTGTGGTACCAGTTTAACACCAGTTTAACACGGTGTGGTACCAGTTTAACACGATGTGGTACCAGTTTAACACGGTGTGGTACCAGTTTAACACCAGTTTAACACCAGTTTAACACCAGTTTAACACAGTGTGGTACCAGTTTAACACCAGTTTAACACGGTGTGGTACCAGTTTAACACGGTGTGGTACCAGTTTAACACCAGTTTAACATGGTGTGGTACCAGTTTAACACGGTGTGGTACCAGTTTAACACGATGTGGTACCAGTTTAACACGGTGTGGTACCAGTTTCACACCAGTTTAACACGATGTGGTACCAGTTTAACACCAGTTTAACACGGTGTGGTACCAGTTTAACACCAGTTTAACACGGTGTGGTACCAGTTTAACACCAGTTTAACACCAGTTTAACACCAGTTTAACACAGTGTGGTACCAGTTTAACACCAGTTTAACATGGTGTGGTACCAGTTTAACACCAGTTTAACACGGTGTGGTACCAGTTTAACACGATGTGGTACCAGTTTAACATGGAGTGGTACCAGTTTAACACCAGTTTAACACGGTGTGGTACCAGTTTAACACGGTGTGGTACCAGTTTAACACGGTGTGGTACCAGTTTAACACCAGTTTAAGACGGTGTGGTACCAGTTTAACACCAGTTTAACACGATGTGGTACCAGTTTAACACGATGTGGTACCAGTTTAACACGGTGTGGTACCAGTTTAACACCAGTTTAACACGTTGTGGTACCAGTTTAACACCAGTTTAACACGGTGTGGTACCAGTTTAACACGGTGTGGTACCAGTTTAACACCAGTTTAACACCAGTTTAACACCAGTTTAAGACGGTGTGGTACCAGTTTAACACCAGTTTAACACGGTGTGGTACCAGTTTAACACGATGTGGTACCAGTTTAACACGATGTGGTACCAGTTTAACACGGTGTGGTACCAGTTTAACACCAGTTTAACACGTTGTGGTACCAGTTTAACACCAGTTTAACACGGTGTGGTACCAGTTTAACACGGTGTGGTACCAGTTTAACACCAGTTTAACACCAGTTTAACACCAGTTTAACACAGTGTGGTACCAGTTTAACACCAGTTTAACACGGTGTGGTACCAGTTTAACACGGTGTGGTACCAGTTTAACACCAGTTTAACACGGTGTGGTACCAGTTTAACACGGTGTGGTACCAGTTTAACACCAGTTTAACACCAGTTTAACACCAGTTTAACACAGTGTGGTACCAGTTTAACACCAGTTTAACACGGTGTGGTACCAGTTTAACACGGTGTGGTACCAGTTTAACACCAGTTTAACACGGTGTGGTACCAGTGTGAATCTAAAATGAGAATAAACAAACTCCTCTACCACTTCCGGTCCCAACAACACTAAGCACTCTCAGGAACATAGTGCCCCCTAGTGGACTGGCATGCAATAGAAGCGTTAAACAGAAGAGCAGCACATCGGTATGAGCAGAATTATTAGCCAACTAAATATACAGGAACATTTTCTCACTCTGTTCAAATCAGCCGTTCAAGAAGGTTCCACGAGTTCTGTACGGGGTTCAAGTCTGGTGGAGAAGGAGCCATCTCATCCGTCACCATCACAACATTGGAGCTCAAGCTATTTACCAGGCCATCAATCCAGCAGGCTCCCCACCTTGCTCTCCACAGTTGTTGGGCTTTAAGCCCCTCCCCCCCGTCTCAGATGTTTTTCTGCTGGAGTTTCTCCTCTAGCTTATGTCTGAGGGCCTCTCTATACCTCCTCGGCTCCACCTTTAGGTCTTATTATATCCCCTGAGTCGATTTTTGTGAACTTTAGGTCATTGGTGATCCAGGGCTTGGTTTTGATGGAACAGCGCACAGTCCTGTTTGGGATGATGTGGCGGCCAGAGCACATCCAAGTCCGTCTGACAACTCCTCACTGAGTGGAGACAGGAAGCCTTTGAACTCCTTTATCACCTAAGGGACATCCTTAGGTGATAAAAGGACCAGGTTGTGACCTGAACGGCCCAGCAGAGGGAGGGCAGTTGCTCTGTTTGCATGTTTTCGTTTTATTGTTCCATGTCAACAAGCAAACAGGATTCAGGTCCTCCGTTCCAGCTGTGAACGCTGCTAAGCATTCGGTTTGCAGCTCTGCAACAGTCGAGTGAATGATGTCACAGACCGCAGCCTCCTAAGCTGATGGCGGGATGAAAACGGCCTGCAGCCAACAAAGCAGATGCATTTCCACCACTAAACGTTCAATGTTCAAAAGGCACATGGTTCATTCACCAACCATCGCAACACCGTTCCTCTTACCACTCAGCGACGCGTCTCTGTTTGCTTTTAGGGTCCTGAAGCTGGTACGGTGGCTGTGTGGGCCGGGATGTCTACGTCCAGCCGTGTTTCAGTGGAGCGTAGAACTCTGCTCTCACCATTCTCCCTCTAGGTCTTAATCAGGGCCAAAAACTCGTCCTCAACCTTAGGTTTCCAATGAAGAAGGTCAGGACTGAAGTCTTGGCTCTCCTCCTTCCTTGAACATCAACTCTGGCTCTGCGCCCACAGGTTGCTGCTGATATCCTGCCGGGTCTCGGGTCTGACTCCAGGCAGCGGCAGGGCCGTTCTGTGCATCTCCAGTACAGAAAGTGAAAACATGTATCGGGGAGGGGGGTAATAGGTTAAAATAGTTGGTTTAAAACATTACAGAATAAAGCGACAAATACTGAAAAAGAGACGTATAGGAGCTGCAGTGAAAACATTGATGGAAGTTCTGCTTCCTGCATTTTGTTCTGCATATTTGTGCCGTTATTACAATTGTAACATCACTGAGGGTGAAGGGCAGCTCAGTCAACGCAGGCTTCAGATCTTCTGTTTCTGATTTTGGAGCGGCGTCGGAGAATGAGTTGCCACAAGCTGAAGGACACGCGTGTCCTGACCCACAACATCCATGTTGCTAAGGAACAGATGGTATGATTCATGTACAACGTTCACTTTTGCTACCAGCTTTGGTGGCCCGTTGAGTCCAAAGAGACGTATGTTTTCTGTTGTTGGGTCGGACTCTGGTCCGTTTAAAGTGTAGCCCCACCCATAAAATAACCTATAAAATCAGATGAAGTGGTTCAATGAAAAATCTGCCGAATGTGTTTATTTTTCATGTGATTAATCAGTAGATTAATCATTCGTCACTTAATTACTAAAATCATCCTCAGCTGCAGCCTTATTCCAGTTTCACTCCAGTTTGTCTTTCTGGTCCAGGACTTCAGGGTCGGGTATCAGTCCAAAAGCAGCCAGGAACCAGAGTCCACCCAGGCATCCAGCCTGTCCAACCACACAGACACCAACAATGTGTGAGTGCTGAACCTGAACACACCTCTCCTTACCTGTTGTACCAAGTCATAACAAGTCTTTACTCGTCCTCAGTAGTCCCCGCCCCTCTGGCTCATTTCGTAGTCCAGCTGATACTGGCTCAGTTTCAGACGTTTTGGGAATCGATCGGATCGGATTCATCAAACATGTCGTCAGGAAATATGCTTACTCACCTGTGCAGGTACATCACGTATGTTCTTAACTCACTCAACTCTGGTTTCTTTCAGGTCCAAGACCAACCGAGGGTCGGACTCTGGAGATTCAGACAACAACACCTTCAATGGGGAGGAAGGGGGCGAGGAGGCGGAGGATGACGAGTACGATGAAGAGTATGTCCCTGAGTGGCACGAAGACTATGATGAAGATGACATCGATGAGGACGACTTCTTTTCTGATGACGACGAGTCTGAGAACCTGGAGAGGGACTTCATTGCCTTTGACTGAGCCGGGTCAGAACTCAGCATCCCAGAAATGGAGGACAGCGAGGCTGAAGCCCCGCCCCCCTTTATAGCCATGTGACGTCATTTGAGGACGTTGGGCACGATGGGAGACGATCCAGTCGTCCTCCATCACCTGAAGTCCACCACCGCCCTGCGCTGCACTTGCTTTCACTTTCTGCCTCTGTTCTCTTTAGGCCGAAGTACGAGATCGGAAGACGGACCAAACCGGTTCGAGTTTAAGAGAGAATTCTTGAAAGTTTAAAATGTCTGCGTCCATTTCTGTCCCACTGAAACCAGTTTTCACCAGACTGAAAATTATACGAATTAACCGAAAACCAACCACAAATCTAATGCTGATTGAAACTGGTTTGAAACCATATTAAACAGTGCACTTCAGGCAGTGGGAACCAGTCTGAAAATGTTATAATCTCAAACCAATTTCGGCATGTATAAAACCAGTTTAAACTGATCTATAGGCATTTGGAGACACAGAAAGCCAGTCTTGAACAAAAATTGAAACCAGTTTACACACATCTGAAACCCCTTTTAACCAGTCTGAAACTGGTTTACAATTGTATTTCAGACAGATTGGTGCAGTCTGAAACCCATTGTACTCTGGTTTTAAATGGTCTAAAACCAGTTTAAAGCAGTCTGGACCCGGTTTATAGCCATCTGCAACTTGTTTGTACCGGTCTGAAAATGGTTTGATAAGATTTTAACAATTTAAACTATTTTGATACTGGTATAAAGTGATCTGAAACCAGTGAGTTGCATTGAACCCAGTGTGAACCACTGGAACCAAGTCCTTTGTTGTGCTTCTGAAGCTCAGACCCAGTATGTGTTTTGGGCCTCTTCTGTTCTGGGCTCCAGAGGACTTTTGTGTCTGCTGCTGCTTCTTTCCTCGGTCGAGGTGACGTCAGGGTTCGGACCGAGCGACCTCGTCTCGTCTCACTTTCTGCCTTGGTTTGGTTCTGCCTTCATCTGAGAGCAACACGCCACCTTCTCAAACTTCTCACATTTAGATTTCTCACTAAGAGTTTTTTACAGACCTGGATGTTTCTATGCACACGAGCGGTATCACTGCAATAACTCGCCTGCTCGGTTCTGTCAGATGGGTTCTTGGGTTGTAGTTCAGGAGTCAGGGATATCTGATGTTCCAGCTCCTTATTTTGCTGTAATTTTGAGAGATCATATATTCATATTGTTGAGGTTCTATAAAGTTCTGTTTTCTTCTGCCAGCAAACTAAATAAACGCTTTTTCTGCAACGCTGCAGCCTGAAAACTGCTGGTTCTCCTCCTGTTCTCCAGTCTTCAGAAGCTCTTTGATGTTTCCGGATGTTCTCACCCTGAAGCTCAGTGCAAACACCAGAATCCTCATAGTGAGCTGAAACGTCGCACTGTGTGTTTTAGGTCCAGATGGACATGTGTCATACATACATTCGTCAGTCAGAGGTCTACATACACCAAGAGCACCGTGTCAATAAGCCATGACATCATGATGATGTCATGGAAACACTTCTTCCTTGTGTGACAACATGAAAAAATCCAAAGAAATCAGCAAAGATGTCAGGAAGAGAACATTGGACCTCCACAAGTCTGGTTCCTTCTTGGGTCCAGTTTCCACATCAATTTTATGCAAGTATAAACAACTTAGGAATGTCTGGCCATCATACCGTAAGAATGGTTCTGATTCCCGGAGATGATCTGGTCTTGGTGCAGATCAACCCCAGAACCAAAGCTGAAGACCTGGGGTTATTCCATGTAAAAACCTTGAGTCTGTTGAATCTGAATTTAGGGAAACTGGTTTCTGTTTCAGAAAGATCAGTTTAACTCTGAATATATCACCATGGTAACGGAAGAAAGCCTGTTCACTAGCAAATCGGACCTCAGCGTCCGGACGGCACAGTGTGACAGGCGTCCAGGTCTAGATGACCCGCCTCTGACCCAGGTTCCAGTCTCTGGGGAAGTGCAAGTTTCTCTAATTTGCTACTTTAGTTGGAGCGAGCTCCCTGCTGGACAGACTGAAGACCCTGATGATGAGCATCCTGGCCTCCATGCAAAAGTCCCATCAGTCTGTAGCAGATGGTTCCTCCCATGGTAAATCTGCGCTGTAGAGACTGAGGGACGTCCTCCCCTGGTGCTGACCCACTGCTCTGTTGAAGAACCAGACTGTAGAACTAGTTTGGAAGGAAAGTGGTATCACTTTTTTTTGGTATTCTAGAATTGCGCCGCTCAAGGTGGCAGCAGGTTGGAGTAGCTCTGTTACTTTTGATTCTGATTTATTCTTTTTTGGGAACTATTCCTCTTGTGGTGGATACAGTTGATTTGTTTTGGGACGATGCTGTGCAGCTTGGAGGATTTTTCTTAATACTTTCTATTTTTGGACATTTGTTATGATGCATTGCCATGGCGACGGGGTTGTTTCTTACAACCGGCAGCAGCTGATTAATATCTCAAAAGCTCAAATAATACTTAAACTACAACCCCAGATCCCTGATGAGTTGAAAAGGAGACGCCGTGGATGCAGAGCAGGAGCTAAGAGAAGAGAGAGAAGGAGGAAGTTCAAACCATCTCTTCCGTCGGTTATGATGGGCAATGTGAGATCGTTGGGAAACAAGTTGGATGAACTCCAAGCCCTACAAAGGACCCAGCCAGAATACCGGGCATGCAGTATCATGTGTTTTACTGAGACATGGCTGCAGGATCATATCCCCAACTCCAGCGTCTCTCTGCCAGGCTTTTTAACCATACGAGCAGACAGAGATTTAAAGAGGAGCGGTAAATGTAAAGGAGGTGGACTGGCAGTACTTGTGAACAACAGATGGTGTAATCCAGGACATGTTACTGTGAAGTGTCATCTCTGCAGTCCAGATATTGAACTGTTGGCAGTAAGTTTTTGTCCATATTATTTACCCAGAGTTCACCAGTGCTATTTTGGTAACAGTTTACGTTCCACCTTCCGCTGTTGCCAACACAGCATGTGATGCCATCAGCTCAGTTGTTGCTAAGCTACAGACACAAAACCCCAATACTTTTGTAGCAATTTCTGGTGATTTTAACCATGCTTCACTCTTTGCTACACTTCCAACGTTTCAACAGTTTGTCAGCTGCTCTACCAGAGAAAACTAAACATTGGATTTGTCTTATGCAAATGTCGAGGACTCATACATCTCTACAGCAAGACCTCCTCTAGGCAAATCAGATCACAATCTTGTTTTTCTCTGCTCGAAATATAAGCCCCTTGTTCAGAGGCAACCTGTAATAAAGAGGACTGTGAGAAAATGGTCACAGGAAGCTGAAGAAGCTCTGCAAGGTTGCTTTGAGGCTACAGACTG
Organism: Girardinichthys multiradiatus; assembly: GCF_021462225.1. Lineage (NCBI taxonomy): Eukaryota > Metazoa > Chordata > Actinopteri > Cyprinodontiformes > Goodeidae > Girardinichthys > Girardinichthys multiradiatus. The sequence continues at coordinate 45,345,034 of NC_061814.1, read as the reverse complement.
GGACGCACTGTGCCAGCCACATGGAGAAGACATCAATGCCATGACTGAGTGTGTAACCGACTATATAAACTTCTGTGTGGATAACATCATCCCCACCAGAACCGTGAGATGCTTCCCCAATAACAAATCTTGGATCACCAGTGACCTGAAGGACCTGCTTGACAAGAAAAAAAGAGCCTTCAGAGAGGGAGACAGAGAATTATTGAGTTTACAGAAGCAACTTAAAGTCAAGATGAGAGACAGCAAGGAGGTGTACAAGAAGAAGCTGGAGAGCAGCTCCAGCAAAACAATATCAGAGATGTGTGGACAGGGATGAAGAAGATCACAGGCTTCAAGCAGAAGGATGATCAGACCGATGGAGGTCTGGACAGAACCAATGAACTGAACACATTCTTCAATAGGTTCAGTTCAGAAACAAGCTCAGCATCCTCCTCTCCTGCTCACAGCCAAACAGACATCCCACCTTCCTTTGACCCTCTGGACCCACAGCTCTCCAGTAACACCTCAAATGTTTTATCTTCCACCTCAGTCCTAGACCCTTCTGCTTCTACATGTTTGCCTTCAACCATATCAGAAGATGCTGATGCTTCCTTTGCCTCCCCCTTCCACCTGTGTGTCTCAAGAAGTCAAGTGAAGAGACAACTGGAGAGACTGAATCGGAATAAGGCTGCAGGTCCAGATCATGTCAGCCCTAGAGTCCTGAAGGCCTTTGCAGAGCAGCTCTGTGGGATTCTGCAGCACCTCTTCAACCTTAACCTGGCCCAGAAGAAGGTTCTGGTGTTGTGGAAGACCTCCTGTCTTGTTCCGGTACCAAAGAAAACTCACCCATCAGTCCTCAATGACTATAGACCTGTTGACCTGACATCCCACATCATGAAGGTCCTAGAGAGACTCCTGTTGGTCCACCTGAGTAAGCAAACAATGAACCATTAGGACCTCCTTCAGTTTGCTTATCGCTGTGGAGTTGGAGTTGAAGATGCCATCATACACCTGCTTCAACAAACCCACTGTCATCTGGACAAAGCCAGCAGCACTGTGAGGATCATGTTCTTTGATTTCTCCAGAACATTTAATACAATCCAACCTGATTTGCTTTGTCAGAAACTCAAGAAGACTTCTGCAGTCGTGGGGCGGATCAGAGATGGACAAGAAGATGAGTACAGGAAGGTGGTGGACCACTTTGTGGCATGGTGTGGAAACAATCATCTCATTTTGAACGTGACTAAAACAAAGGAGATGATTGTAGATTTTAAGAGAAACAGGAATAAGTTCAAAACTATTTCTATCATGGGAGAAGAAGTGGAGGTGGTGGAGGAGTATAAATACCTCGGTGTTCACCTGGACAACAGACTAGAGTGGAGATGCAACTGTGAAGCTGTCTACAAGAAGGGACAGAGCAGACTGTACTTCTTGAGGAAGCTTAGGTCCTTTGGTGTTTGCAGCAAGATGCTGCATATCTTCTATAAGTCTGTTGTGGAGAATCTGATCTCTTCTCCATCATCTGCTGGGGAAGCAGCATCAGAACCAGGGACTTAAAAAAGCTCAACAAGCTGATAAAGAAGTCTGGTTCTGTTCTGGGGACTCCTCTGGAACCTCTGAAGATCATTGTGGAAAGACGGATTCTTCGTAAAATGAAGAACATTATGGAGAACCCTGATCATCCTCTTCATCAGGCTGTCCTACAACAACAGAGTGTCTTCAGTCAGAGGCTTCTTCAGATCTGCTGTAAGATGGAGCGCTACAGGAGATCCTTCCTGCCCACAGCCATCAGCATCTACAACGACTCTTTGAGGAAACCTTCATAATATGAGCTATAACAACATTTAATTTCCCTTTGGGATTAATAAAGTATTTTTGAATTTGAATTGAAGTGACTGGGTCAAGTCCAGTCAGCCATTCTGTCTGTCTTTCTGTGGCAGTGCATTAACCCTGTGATGGAAAATAAAACTGTTCCAAATATTTTCTGGATTTAAATCACTGCCAGCTCTGAATTTATATTTCCTATAACAGCGTCTAAAATATCTGCAGATCTAGTTTTCATTTTCTGGGTCACGGTCTGTTCTTTGCTTCATTTTTCTCACAAAAGACAATGAAAAACATTTTATTCCGTCCAGTTTTCCATACAAACTGCCTTTAGTGAAGTTTAACGTTTATTCTTCTAACAAGTAAATATGGAGGAAATTCGTGAACCATGGGTGCTTTATCCATGATAGCTGACTCCTTGTGATGCAGAGATGCTGACTATCTAATTTAAGAGGAATCAAATATTTTCACAGAAAAAGGCTGTTTACATCAATCTGAAACCAGTTTGGACCAACCTGTTTACACCAGTATGAAGCCCGTTGTTAAAACCTGGAATCATTTTGATCTCAATTTAAAACAAAACTATTCAAACCCCATGTTTAAAGGTTTGATGCCAGTTTAAATGGGTTCTGAAGAATTAACATCTTTCTAAATGACAAGTCAAAGTGAATAAACAGGGCAGATGATAGTTAAAATGAGTCTAAAACCAGCCTGAATTAATCTGAAACCAGTTTGGTCCATTTTTAGAACAAACTGGACCGATCTAAAATCAGTTTCAGCTGACTGTAGTCAGTTTAAATGAAAACAAAAGTTAAAGCAGAGGCTAGATGATGAATGTGAAAGAATTTTAAACATGAGATGTTTGTTGGGATGACTGGGAGGCAGAAAGTGGAGCTTTAAAAAGAGTTTACACAGGACTGATCAGGTCAAATATAGATTATGGCTGATCAGTCTATGGATCAGCAGCAAAATAACATCTACAAAAATGGGACAGCATACAACATCAAGCACTGAGAACAAGTCCAGGAGCATTCAACACTAGTCCAATATCTACACTCAAAGATGGGAGAAATGTCAGAACTAAGAAGAAGAATACAGACAAATTACTGGATTCAATTGGAAGGAAATAACCCGGATCATCCAACGCTAGACACATTAAAGCCATGATGGGAACAAGAGGTTTTAGGTGGATGATCGGTAAGCAGGCAGAAGGTCCAGTTAAAGGATAAGGGAGTCATAGTAAACTCATGCCCAGTACAGGAATCTATTAACTATTCTAATTATGTTCAGATCTACACAGATGCCTTAAAAAAATTCAACCAGAAAGATTTGAATTGCACTCATACCAGAATTTCAAATAGAAAAACGAATCAAAAACGGGTTGTCAGTATACACTGGAGTAATATTAGCACTATTATTATTAGCAGGACAGTGAATGGAAGAAATAAGGACATTAACAATAGTTTGCTCAGATTCAAGTTCATGCTGGTGATCCTTAGTTTTCAGCACCGCTATTCAGAAAGCAGAGCGGCCATTTAATTAGAAACACAGCAGTCATTGAGAAGATGTGATTAGCAGTTACATTACTATGTACCAACTCTCATTAGAGATGAAACAGCAGACAGGGTCAACAGGACAGGTGAACTTTACAGTAACCACCAACAAATCAGAAGCACGAAGCATCATTAAACAAAAACGGAAGGAAGAGTCGGAGGAATGAGATCAGGAGGCACAAACAGAAGAAAGATTATTAGCAAGAATAAGACTCAACAATACAGGAAACTGTGGACATTGTGGCGAGAGTGAGACTATAAAACAGGCTATTTTTGTTTAATGGAAATATGAGAAAGAAGATACATGATATAAGAATTTAGGAAGATTAAATAAAGATTTAATACAATAACACACTGCAATAAAATATTACAATTCTAGTTTAGTTAAGGAAAACAAAACTGATTAATAGAATATGATTATGAACAGTACAAAATAAAACAGACATTTTGTGCCACGCCTCATACCAGTAGGTGGCGGTAATGAATGCGCATCATATGATTTTTGCCAACCGCCCAAAAAAAAAAACCAAAGAAGAAAAAGAAGCAAAGGCGAATTGCTTCAGGTTGTTGCCAGAGCTTCCTCGGCCGCCCTGTAGGGGCAGCACAGATTGTTTATCAGAAGAAGAAGAAGAACCATACCGCCACTGGAGTGATGGTCGAACAAACTCGTAAATTAAGAATTTCGAGATATTTGAGAACAGAATAAACATTTTTTCCACCTCGGACGATGAGATTAGTGGATTGACTGGCTGTTCACGGTGGAACCGCGGGGTTAACTGATGAATTCCTGCTTTAAGCTAGCACTGTTTTGTTTTTTAGCTTGAAGCTAAAGCAGCTGCTAACCTCCTCGGTGTTTCCTGCTCCTTCTTTCGCGACTTCACTACAAACATGGGCCGCGGAGACGGACCCATGAGGGGAAGACCTCCTGTTGGACCTCCAGGGGAGGATGTACCTCCGTTCGACATGGGCCCGTCGGGCTGGGGCCCTCCTCCACCTGGAGGCTGGGGCCCTCCTCCACCTGGAGGCTGGGGCCCTCCGCCCGAGGAATGGGGGCCTCCACCTCCCAGTGGTTGGGGACCACCGCCCCCTGGAGGATGGGGTCTAAGAGGTCCTCCACCTCCAGACTGGGGCATAAGAGGACCCCCTCCCCCGGACTGGGATCCCCTAGGTCCCCCTTATCCGGACTGGGGCCCAAGAGGGCCCCCACCTCCTGATTGGGATCCAAGAGGGCCCCCACCTCCTGATTGGGATCCAAGAGGTCCCCCACCACCTGATTGGGACCCCAGAGGACCCCCACCACCTGATTGGGAGCCCAGAGGGCCCCCTCCACCAAGTTGGGGGCCGCGTCCTGATGACTGGGTGCCTTCTACTGACTGGGAGCGACCCCCGAATTGGAGAGTTCGACATCAAGCCTGGGGTCTGGAGGGTCCTCCTGAGCCGTGGGGACCAGGGTCCGTCTCGCCTGTTCCACCTGGAACTGTTCCACCTGGACCTGTTCCTTTAGGAGCTGTCCCTCCTGGACCTGTCCCACCTGTCCTTCCACCAGGTCTACCCCCACCTGGTTGTATTGGGGTCCCCCCTCCGGATCTTGCAGCCATCCCACCTGTTCCACCTCCAGGTTGCTTGCCTCCATTTGGGTACCCGCCCTTTACAGCCCCTGTTTGGACCGGAGAGGTGAGGCGGTTCAGTGGTGAAACTGGTCCACTCTGACCTGATCTTGTAATCGGAGAGCAGCAGATCTTATTGATTATTGTCTTTAGACAGAACATATCTTAAATGAGAACTAATTGATGCATTTTTTTTGGCTGTTCAGCCTGTTGTGGAGGAACCGATGCCAAACCCGCCTCCCGATCAACCTGAGTGGGTAAGTCCGGTTTTATTCCTGGTCTGGGAATGTGAGCTCAGACCAGCTCACTAATTGGTAGATACATCTCTGCTCAGCTGAAATCAGTTCAATTCAGTTTATTTAAATAGCTCCAATTCACAACACATGTCGTCTCAAGGTTCTTCACAACAGTCAGGTTCATACATTCCAATTAATCGTAACCATTGAACAGTTCAGTCAGATTCAGTTATTTATTCAAATTGGATAAAAAGTTTTTCTATCTAAGGAAACCCAGCAGATTGAATCCAGTCAGTGACTTGCAGCATTCACTCCTCCTGGATGAGCATGTAGAGACAGTGGACAGTCACTGGTGTTGACTTTGCAGCAATCCCTCATACTGAGCATGCATGTAGAGACAGTGGAGAGGAAAAACTCCCTTTTAACAGGAAGAAACCTCCAGCAGAACCAGAACCAGGCTCAGTGTGAGCGGCCATCTCTAGATGGCCTGTTGATTGGTTTCTGATTGGTCGATCAGTAGTTTTTGGTTCTGGTGACTGTTGCAGTCTTATTTTATTTTGTTCCCTTCATCAGATCAAAGCTCTTATTTCTGCTCCTCCTGGTGACTCGGCTCCTGCTGAGACTAAAAAAGATCCTGAAACACCAGTTTTCACCAAGGCCCCTGACCCCGCACCTGTCCCTGCTCTTTCTGCCACCCCAAAGCCTGAAGCCAAGAAGACGGCCAAAGCCCTGGGGCTGCTGGGAAAGCGCACGTTTGATAAGTGAGTGGCTTGGGCTGTTTTTAGAGAGCCTCCAGTTGTTTGACCTAGATGTTGAGTTTTAATCTAAGTGTCTCTGTGTCCTCAGGCCTCCTCCTGGTAGATCCACAGGGATCATCTCATTTGTTGGGGTGAGGGTGTGTTTGTTCTGCTTGTTAGTTTGAGGTTAAAAGGATTAAATCCGACCCAGTCAGTAATCTTCTATCTGCTCTACAGCCCACGTTCGGCTACATTGAGAGGGAAGACCTGGAGAAGTTTCAGTTCAGCTTTGATGTCTTCTTTGGAAACCCCAAAGCCCTGACTCCGGGAGTCCGTGTCCACTTCACAGCCTGCAAAGAGAAGGTGAGTCTCTGCTTGTTGTCCCTGTAATCCTATCAGAACAGCACTTTGAAACACTCTCTGGTTCCCTGAACAGAACCGGGCTGTAGCTACGGATGTCAAAGTGGCTCCAGGTGGAACTGAGAATGTGGACCCAGAGATCTATGAAGCTGTGGTCAGCCAGCCCATCGAGGAGCCTCAGGTCAGTGAGGTTTTTGTGATGAGGAGCTGTGGATCTCCTTACTGTCACTAATGGCCTTCTTACACTGTGTGATTGTAGCATAAGACTCAACCAGGACACAGTAGATGTGGATCTAATAAACTTTGGAACGACGTCCAGTTTGAAGTGCAGACAGGGTACGATGACCATTTCTTACTAAAGCGGATAGACGCGTGGCAACAAGCGACGTCATCAGTGTATGCCACCCATCTGTGCTGCCAGAGACAACCTCCGCAAACACCCAATGAACAACGCAGCCTTTGTTGCATTTATGCGCCACGAAACCAATATGAGGAAGAGCAGGAGGATGTGGACGCGGTTGTGGCTGGGCAAGAAAGGTCAACTCGGGACGCCAGTTTTATGCTGCAATTCTATTGGTGGATTAGTAGACGTAGGTCATAGCAGCTGTCACACTGTGAGGTAGTCATGACGCTGTCAGGTTTTATCACAGGTCGTCCATGAACACGTCTCATAGTTTTATAGGAAGCTAACCTTCAGTGGCTGCTGTTGTGATCTACGTTAGTTAGAAAATAAATGTGTGTGGGGGGGCTCCAGTATAACCACAGAGATAAAACCACTGGTCTGGTTTTATCTCTCATAGAAGCCTGTGTTGCTGCTTCGCATTTTCAGAGGCTCATAAGTACATCCAGAGTTTCCATACTTGGTGATTTACTTTCTGTTATACCTGTATTCATTTTATGCGGTTTTGACTGAGGAAACAAGGCCCATGATGCACTGCTGCTGACTGTTCTGTATGAAGGAACATTCAGCCTTCCTCAGGGTTTCATGGACTCTTCTGAAAGTTGTGCTCACTCTCTGGTGGACATGTCCAGCTCATGCCCAGCACCCTATCTGATCCATGGTTACTGCACATAACACAGTATAACTACAAATACCAGAATGCCTAACTGCTCCTTTGGTGTTATTCAGTATAATTCAAAGGTACATCGCAAAGGGAAATTCAATCTTGTAACTTTTGTTCTCCAGGTTTCTTCCAAGAGTTGTTGTAGATGCTGATGCTGTGGGCAGGAAGGACCTCCTCTAGAGGTCGGTGTTACAGCAGATCTGAAGAAGCCTCTGACTGAAGACACTGTTGTTGTAGGACAGTCTGATGAAGAGGATGCTCAGGGTTCTCCATTTAGTTTCCTCATTTTACTAAGCATCCTTTGCACAATCATCCACAAGAACCAAGGGGCTTGTTTGCTTGGTCCTCCCTCTCCAGGACCTTAATTATGTGGGATGTCATGGGATGGTAATGTAACCCTCCTCTTCCCAAAAACCTGGTACCACCCAACCCACTTTCTCCACCAAGCATTCGCTGTTTGCTGTACCGTTGATTCAGTCATTGGTGAGAGTGGTTGTATTCTCAAAACCTAAGTTGTTTAAGTTGAAATGATGTTCTTTCCTCTGCTAGATTATGGTCCAGACAGTTCTCTGTGTAACATTCAGAAGTTTAGAGACCAATGCTGTCAGGTTTTTCTGCATCAATATGGCTGAAAAGGTCTTGAGCGCTTTGCTTTTACCCATCATGCACCCATCATCGTGCTTCCTGGGTGATACCTTGATAATGAGAAACCTTTTTATCAGCCAACAGCAAGAACTAAACCAGCTGATGCTAAGATGTTTTGATTTTTTGGAGTCTTGAGGTTGTAACCAGAATCTTGTGTGAGTTTTATGTCAGCAGTTCCATACTTATCGTCACTGTATAGATGAGTTCGTGCAGCGCTCTGCAGGTACTGAATTATTTGGTCACAAATAAAGAAAATGATGAAAGAGGTTAATAGTGGTGAGCTAAAAACTAAAGTCTTTATGTCATCATTGTAATTGGCTGAAATGATCGAAAATCTTGTTAGTTGTCAGAATCTCTTAAAGAACACAGAGAATCTGTATTTAGGCCTTTAAATCCAAAGCTAGTGTAGATGTAGATGACTCAGGTTTGTGTTGTCCAACAGCCTGGAGAACGTCAGTACCCCGGCCAGGTGTATGTGACCCTCGGCATGGTGCGGACCAACCTGACATTTGAAAGGAAGGACAGCACGGTGACGCTGCTAAAGGACGACCAGGTGCTTATCAACGTGCTGAATGACATCATCACGGAGAAACGCAGAGCCACCAACATCAAACCCAAGATCCCCGCCACCTTCAGCTCCACCAGAGAGACCAGGGAAAAGGTGGAACAATTCCACCTAGCTCACCTGTTCGATTACAGTGACCTTACCTTTTTTTGAGCTACAACTTGACATTGTGTCATCTGCAGGGCATCATCATTAGTCTGAAGGAAAATGAAGGCGTTATTAAGTCAGAAGAACATGGTGAGCTTCTGTTTGAAACCAAAGAGAACTTGAGCGACGTGGATTTCACCGAGGAGGACATAAATGAGGATGTGGAGTTTACTCTCATAACGGTAAAGCTTCTTCATTGCCCCTTTAGGAAGTTCTTTGTGCAAAAACAGCAAGATAAAATAAAAACTGGGCTTTTTGTTTTGTAATTATAATTAAAAACGTTTTTATATATTTTATTACTAGAAGAAATGTTAAAAATCAAACCATTTGGACTATTCTGTTTCTATGGGTCAGCTGAGGGCGGGAAAGCGCGCCATCAGGATCAAGCGAGTGAAGGAGCCCCTTCTCCTGACACTCTGTGGCGCCTCTAGCTCTGCCTTTGAGGAAACTGAGAGCGTGAGCACCAATGGGGAAAACGTCTCTATTCGTCCTGACAGAATGAGGTCCAGCTCCAAGGTAAACATGGAACCACACATGGTGCTGGACCCAGAGCTGTATGAGGGCATCGTCAGCCAGACTATCATCGAGCCCAAGGTAAGTCTCTAGAAGCAGAAGATCCTATAGGTTCCAGTCGGCTGGAAACAATTTGATTCCTGCAGGTCCCTGTAGATCAGTGTAGTTTAGGTCCATGATGGCTGGAGTCCTGCATGTTTTAGTTACAGTTAGACCCAGAAATATTTGGACAGTGACACAATCTTCATGATTTGCCCTCTGCATGCCACCACATTGGATTTAACATGAAACAACTACAATAGAATTGAAGTGCAAACTTTAAGTTTTAATTCAAGAGGTTGAACAAAAATATATGATTAAACATGTAGGAATTGTAGCTATTTTTATACAAACGCTCCTCATTTCAGGGGCTCAAAAGTAACTGGACAAATAAACTTAACCTTAAGTAAATGTTACTTTTCAATATTTTGTTGAGAATCCTTTACAGGCAATGACTGCATGAAGTCTGGAACCCATGAACATCACCAAATGCTGGGTTTCCTCCTTTGTGCTGCTTTCCCAGGCCTTTACTGCAGCTGTCTTCAGTTGTTGCTTGTTTGTGGGTCTTTTTGTCTTGAGCAAGTGAAATGCATGCTTGATTGGGTTGAGATCTGGTGATTGACTCGGCCATTGAATATTATTTCACTTTTCTGCTTTAATAAACTCCTGGGTTGCTTTTGCAGTATGTTTTGGATCATTGTCCATCTGTACTGTGAAGTGCCGTCCAGTCAACTTTGGTGCATTTGGCTGAATCTGAGCAGAAAGTATATCCCTAAACACCTCCGAATTCATCCGGCTGCTTCTGTCTTTTGTCACATCATCAAATAAGCACAAGTGACCCAGCGCCATTGGAAGCCATGTATGCCCATGCCATCACACTGCCTTCACCATGTTTTACAGAAGATGTGGTGTGCTTTGGATCACGAGCTGTTCCAATTCTTCTCCAGACTTTCTCCTTCCCATCATTCTGGTACAGTTTGATCTTGGTCTCATCTGTCCAAATAATGCTGTTCCAGAACTGGGATGGCTTCTTCAGGTGCTTTTTGGCAAAGTCAATTCTGCCCTTTCTGTTTTTGAGGCTGATTAATGGTTTGCACCTTGTGGTGAATCCTTTTTATTTACTCTCACAAAGTCTTCTCTTTATGGTAGACTTGGATACTGCTATACCTTGTTCCTAGAGCGTTCTTCACTTGAGTGGATGTTGTGAAGGGGTTTTTCTTCACCATAGAAAGGTTTCTGCAATCATCCATCACTGTTGTCTTCCATAGACATCCGGGCTTGAGTTCCCAAGCTCACCAGTGCACTCTTCTGAGAATGTACCAAACTGTTGATTTGGTCACTCCTAACATTTCTGCCATCTCTCTGATGGATTTCTTCCTTTTTTCAGCCTCAGAATGGTCTGTTTCACCTCCATTGAGAGCTCTTTTGACCATGTGTTGTGTGTTCACAGCAACAGCTTCCAAATGCAATCGCCACACCTGGAATCAACTCCAGACCTGTTAACTGCTTAATTGATGACAGGTTAACGAGGGAAGAGCCCATGCAGCCTTATTTGTTTTGCAGCCTTTTGAGTCAATTTTCCAATTATGTCTGGTCCCTTAAAAAAAGAGGTGGCTGTAATTCCTAAACCCTTGCTCCAATTTGGATGTGAATACTCTCAAATTACAGCTGAGAGTCTGCACTTTAACCCGATATTGATTATATAATTGTATCCAGAATATGCTTTTGTAATCAGCTAAAATAACAAAACTTGTGTAACTGTACAAATATTTCTGGGCCTAACTGTATGTCTAATTTTCAACACACCAGATTCAAATCTCACTTTGCCAGTGAGGGAGACGAACCTTTGATGCCGAAGGTCTTGATGAGTGCTGATAGTTACTGTGGCTAGCTGGTTAAATCAGAATCAGCTTTTTTGCCAAGTTTGTAAAAACCAACAAGGAATATGACTGTTTTTTTATATATATATACAGGTCCTTCTCAAAATATTAGCATATTGTGATGAAGTTCATTATTTTCCATAATGTCATGATGAAAATTTAACATTCATATATTTTAGATTCATTGCACACTAACTGAAATATTTCAGGTCTTTTATTGTCTTAATACGGATGATTTTGGCATACAGCTCATGAAAACCCAAAATTCCTATCTCACAAAATTAGCATATCATTAAAAGGGTCTCTAAACGAGCTATGAACCTAATCATCTGAATCAACGAGTTAACTCTAAACACCTGCAAAAGATTCCTGAGGCCTTTAAAACTCCCAGCCTGGTTCATCACTCAAAACCCCAATCATGGGTAAGACTGCCGACCTGACTGCTGTCCAGAAGGCCACTATTGACACCCTCAAGCAAGAGGGTAAGACACAGAAAGACATTTCTGAACGAATAGGCTGTTCCCAGAGTGCTGTATCAAGGCACCTCAGTGGGAAGTCTGTGGGAAGGAAAAAGTGTGGCAGAAAACGCTGCACAACGAGAAGAGGTGACCGGACCTTGAGGAAGATTGTGGAGAAGGGCCGATTCCAGACCTTGGGGGACCTGCGGAAGCAGTGGACTGAGTCTGGAGTAGAAACATCCAGAGCCACCGTGCACAGGCGTGTGCAGGAAATGGGCTACAGGTGCCGCATTCCCCAGGTCAAGCCACTTTTGAACCAGAAACAGCGGCAGAAGCGCCTGACCTGGGCTACAGAGAAGCAGCACTGGACTGTTGCTCAGTGGTCCAAAGTACTTTTTTCGGATGAAAGCAAATTCTGCATGTCATTCGGAAATCAAGGTGCCAGAGTCTGGAGGAAGACTGGGGAGAAGGAAATGCCAAAATGCCAGAAGTCCAGTGTCAAGTACCCACAGTCAGTGATGGTCTGGGGTGCCGTGTCAGCTGCTGGTGTTGGTCCACTGTGTTTTATCAAGGGCAGGGTCAATGCAGCTAGCTATCAGGAGATTTTGGAGCACTTCATGCTTCCATCTGCTGAAAAGCTTTATGGAGATGAAGATTTCATTTTTCAGCACGACCTGGCACCTGCTCACAGTGCCAAAACCACTGGTAAATGGTTTACTGACCATGGTATCACTGTGCTCAATTGGCCTGCCAACTCTCCTGACCTGAACCCCATAGAGAATCTGTGGGATATTGTGAAGAGAACGTTGAGAGACTCAAGACCCAACACTCTGGATGAGCTAAAGGCCGCTATCGAAGCATCCTGGGCCTCCATAAGACCTCAGCAGTGCCACAGGCTGATTGCCTCCATGCCACGCCGCATTGAAGCTGTCATTTCTGCAAAAGGATTCCTGACCCAAGTATTGAGTGCATAACTGTACATGATTATTTGAAGGTTGACGTTTTTTGTATTAAAAACACTTTTCTTTTATTGGTCGGATGAAATATGCTAATTTTGTGAGATATTAATTTTGGGTTTTCATGAGCTGTATGCCAAAATCATCCGTATTAAGACAATAAAAGACCTGAAATATTTCAGTTAGTGTGCAATGAATCTAAAATATATGAATGTTAAATTTTCATCATGACATTATGGAAAATAATGAACTTTATCACAATATGCTAATATTTTGAGAAGGACCTGTATATTATACACACATATACACTCACCGGCCACTTTATTAGGTACACCTGTCCAACTGCTCGTTAATTTCTAATCAGCCAATCACATGGCAGCAACTCAATGTATTTAGGCATGTAGACATGGTCAAGATGATCTGCTGCAGTTCAAACCGAGCATCAGAATGGAGAAGAAAGGTGATTTAAGTGACTTTGAACGTAGCATGGTTGTTGGTGCCAGACGGGCTGGTCTGAGTATTTCAGAAACTGCTGATCTACTGAGATTTTCACGCACTACCATCTCTAGGGTTTACAGAGAATGGTCTGAAAAAGAGAAAATATCCAGTGATCCAGTTCTGTGGCGCAAATGCCTTGTTGATGCCAGAGGTCAGAGGAGAATAGCCAGACTGGTTCCAGCTGATAGAAAGGCAACAGTAACTCAAATAACCACTCGTTACAACCAAATCAAGCAGAAGAGCATCTCTGAACACACAACACGTTGAACCTTGAGGCGGATGGGCTACAGCAGCAGATGACCACACCGGGTGCCACTCCTGTCAGCTAAGAACAGGAAACTGAGGCTACAATTCACACAGGTTCACCAAAATTGAAGATTGGAAAAACGTTGCCTGGTCTGATGAGTCCAAATTTCTGCTGCAACATTCGGATGGTCGGGTCAGAATTTGGTGTCAACAACATGAAACATGGATCCATCCTCCCTTGTATCAACGGTTCAGGCTGGTGGTGGTGGTATAATGGTGTGGGGGATATTTTCTTGGCACACTTTGGGCCCTTTAGTACCAACTGAGCATCGTGTCAACGCCACAGCCTACCTGAGTATTGTTGCTGACCATGTCCATCCCTTTATGACCCCAGTGGACCCATCTTCTGATGGTTACTTCCAACACGATAACGCGCCATGTCATAAAGCACAAATCATCTCAGACTGGTTTCTTGAACATGACAATGAGTTCACTGGACTCAAATGACCTCCACAGTCACCAGATCTCAGACCAGTAGAGCACCTTTGGGATGTGGTGGAACAGGAGATTCTCATCATGGATGTTCAGCCGACAAATCTGCAGCATCTGTGTGATGCTATCATGTCAATATGGACCAAACTCTCTGAGGAATGTTTCCAGTACCTTGTTGAATCTATGCCACCAAGGATTACGGCAGTTCTGAAGCCAAAAGGGGGTCCAACCCGGTACTAGCAAGGTGTACCTAATAAAGTGGCTGGTGAGTGTATATATAATGTGCAATATAACAGAAATAGAAAGAATATCCTACTAAATGTACGTATATGAAAAAAATATAACATACATGTTGGAGAAAACGCTGCTTTTATTACCAGGTAACTCGGTATAAGTAACTAGCAATCAAGCACAAACTTAATTGTTTAGATTCTTGTTATGAAACATCTGGAGGAAGAAACGGTTGACATAATTTTCGAACCTTTCCCATACATCTTCCCTCCTGCAGGGTGATATTCCTGGATATCCTGGTCAGATCCATGCCAACATAGGCCCCCTAAAGACCAATGTTACCTTTAACCACCAGGACTGTACTGTGACTCTGCTGAAGAACGATCACGTGCTCATTAACCTTCTCATCAACACCAAGAATAATAAGCGGCGGGCTGCTAATATCCGACCAAAAATCCCCTTCACCTTCACCTACACCAAGGAGATCAGAGAACTGGTAAATCCTCACACCTGAAACACTTCTGCAGAGCTCAGTCTGAGGAACCCTTTCCACCAAACTGGTTCCAGTTCTAAACTGGCATTAGAGCAGCCAACGATTCTGTTTCCATGAAGATCTGGAAATCCAATGTCCGCCAACATCATATGTGTTATCAAACTCGGCTATAACATACCGTTCTAACCAACTATTTTAAGGAGATCTTGCCGACTATAGATGTTGGCCACTCCACAGAATCGAACAAGAAGCAACGTGCATATAAACAAACATTTAAAGCACTGACTAGAAAAGCCTAGAGCCGCTGCAACAAGGCACGCCGTCATGCTGCTGGTCATGCTGCTTGCCGTTTAACTGCCCATGGTACATGGTAATTGGGCTGAACTTGTATAGCGCTTTAACAAATCCCCAGGGCGTCCAAAGCACTTTCCACTACAATCAATCATTCACCCATTCATCTACTCATTTATACACTGATAGTGGTGAGCTACATTGTGCCACAGCTGACATGGAGCAGACTTACATAGGTGAAGCTGCCATACACAGGCACCACCGAGCACTCTGACCGCCATCAGCAGGCAAGGTGGGTGAAGTGTCTTACCCAAGAACACAACAACAGAGATGGACAGAGGAGGGGGTTCAAACTGGCAACCCTCCGATTACAGGACGAACTCTAACCGCCTGAGTAAAAGCCGCGCCCATATTCCTGGCCATGCTACTTTCTATTTTACTGCTCATGCTACTTGCCATGGTCCTCGTCATGCTACCGGTCATGGTCCTCGTCATGCTAACGGTCATAGTCCTCGACATGCTACTGGTCATGGTCCTCGTCATGCTACAGGTCCTACCGGTCATGGTCCTCAACATGCTACTGGTCATGGTCCTCGTCATGCTAAAGGTCATAGTCCTCGACATGCTACTGGTCATGGTCCTCGTCATGCTACAGGTCCTACCGGTCATGGTCCTCGACATGCTACCGGTCATGGTCCTCAACATGCTACTGGTCCTCGTCATGCTACTGGTCCTACCGGTCATGGTCCTCGTCATGCTACTGGTCCTACCGGTCATGGTCCTCGACATGCTACCGGTCATGGTCCTCGACATGCTAACGGTCATGGTCCTCGACATGCTAACGGTCATGGTCCTCGACATGCTAACGGTCATGGTCCTCGACATGCTAACGGTCATGGTCCTCGTCATGCTACTGGTCCTACCGGTCATGGTCCTCGACATGCTACCGGTCATGGTCCTCGACATGCTAACGGTCATGGTCCTCGACATGCTAACGGTCATGGTCCTCGACATGCTACTGGTCATGGTCCTCGACATACTAACGGTCATGGTCCTCGACATGCTAACCGTCATGGTCCTCGACATGCTACCGGTCATGGTCCTCGACATGCTACTGGTCCTACCGGTCATGGTCCTCGACATGCTAACGGAGATGGTCCTCGACATGCTACAGGTCATGGTCCTCGACATGCTACTGGTCCTACCGGTCATGGTCCTCGTCATGCTACTGGTCCTACCGGTCATGGTCCTCGTCATGCTACTGGTCCTACCGGTAATGGTCCTCGTCATGCTACTGGTCCTACCGGTAATGGTCCTCGACATGCTAACGGTCATGGTCCTCGACATGCTACTGGTCATGGTCCTCGACATACTAACGGTCATGGTCCTCGACATGCTAACCGTCATGGTCCTCGACATGCTACCGGTCATGGTCCTCAACATGCTACTGGTCCTACCGGTCATGGTCCTTGACATGCTAACGGTGATGGTCCTCGACATGCTACTGGTCATGGTCCTCGACATGCTACTGGTCCTACCGGTCATGGTCCTCGTCATGCTACTGGTCCTACCGGTCATGGTCCTCAACATGCTAACGGTCATGGTCCTCGACATGCTACCGGTCATGGTCCTCGACATGCTACCGGTCATGGTCCTCGACATGCTACTGGTCCTCGTCATGCTACTGGTCCTACTGGTCATGGTCCTCGTCATGCTACTGGTCCTACCGGTCATGGTCCTCGACATGCTACCGGTCATGGTCCTCGACATGCTAACGGTCATGGTCCTCGACATGCTAACGGTCATGGTCCTCGACATGCTAACGGTCATGGTCCTCGACATGCTAACCGTCATGGTCCTCGACATGCTACCGGTCATGGTCCTCGACATGCTACTGGTCCTACCGGTCATGGTCCTCGACATGCTAACGGTGATGGTCCTCGACATGCTACTGGTCATGGTCCTCGACATGCTACTGGTCCTACCGGTCATGTTCCTCGTCATGCTACTGGTCCTACCGGTCGTGGTCCTCGACATGCTAACGGTCATGGTCCTCGACATGCTAACGGTCATGGTCCTCGACATGCTAACGGTCATGGTCCTCGACATGTTACTGGTCATGGTCCTCGACATACTAACGGTCATCGTCCTCGACATGCTACTGGTCCTACCGGTCATGGTCCTCGACATGCTACTTGCCATTTTACTGCCCATGCTACGGTCATGGTCCTCGACATGCTACTGGTCATGGTCCTCGACATGCTACTGGTCATGGTCCTCGACATGCTACTGGCCATGGTCCTTGCCATGCTACTTGCCATTTTACTGTCCATGCTACTGGTCATGGTCCTCTACATGCTACTGGTCATGGTCCTCGACATGCTACTGGTCATGGTCATCGACATGCTACTGGTCATGGTCCTCGACATGCTATTGGTCCTACCGGTCATGGTTCTCGACATGCTACTGGTCCTACCGGTCATGGTCCTCGACATGCTACTGGTCCTACTGGTCATGGTCCTCGACATGCTACTGGTCCTGGTCCTTGCCATGCTACTGGTCATGGTCCTTGCCATGCTACTTGCCATTTTACTGCCCATGCTACTGGTTATGGTCCTCGACCTGCTACTGGTTCTACTGGTCATGGTCCTCGACCTGCTACTGGTTCTACTGGTCATGGTCCTCGGCATGCTAACGGTCATGGTCCTCGACATGCTGCTCGCCATTTTACTGCCCATGCTACTGGACATGGTCCTCGACATGCTACCGGTCATGATCCTTGCCATGCTACTGGCCCTACCGGTCGTGGTCCTCGACATGCTACTGGTCCTACCGGTCATGGTCCTCGTCATGCTACTGGTCATGGTCCTTGCCATGCTACTTGCCATTTTACTGCCCATGCTACCGGTCATGGTCCTCGACATGCTACTGGTCCTACCGGTCATGGTCCTCGACATGCTACTGGTCATGGTCCTTGCCATGCTACTTGCCATTTTACTGCCCATGCTACCGGTCATGGTCCTCGACATGCTACTGGTCCTACCGGTCATGGTCCTCGACATGCTACTGGTCCTACTGGTCATGGTCCTCGTCATGCTACTGGTCATGGTCCTTGCCATGCTACTTGCCATTTTACTGCCCATGCTACCGGTCATGGTCCTCGACATGCTACTGGTCCTACTGGTCATGGTCCTCGTCATGCTACTGGTCATGGTCCTTGCCATGCTACTTGCCATTTTACTGCCCATGCTACCAGTCATGGTCCTCGACATGCTACTGGTCCTACTGGTCATGGTCCTCGTCATGCTACTGGTCATGGTCCTTGCCATGCTACTGGTCATGGTCCTTGCCATGCTACTGGTCATGGTCCTCGACATGCTACTGGTCATGGTCCTCGACATGCTACCAGTCATGGTCCTCGACATGCTACTGGTCCTACTGGTCATGGTCCTCGTCATGCTACTGGTCATGGTCCTTGCCATGCTACTGGTCATGGTCCTTGCCATGCTACTGGTCATGGTCCTCGACATGCTACTAGTCATGGTCCTTGACATGCTACTGGTCATGGTCCTTGCCATGCTACTTGCCATTTTACTGCCCATGCTACCGGTCATGGTCCTCGACATGCTACTGGTCATGGTCCTTGCCATGCTACTGGTCATGGTCCTTGACATGCTACTGGTCATGGTCCTCCTCATGCTACTGGTCATGGTCCTTGCCATGCTACTGGTCATGGTCCTTGACATGCTACTGGTCATGGTCCTCGTCATGCTACTGGTCATGGTCCTCGTCATGCTACTGGTCATGGTCCTCGTCATGCTACTGGTCATGGTCCTCGTCATGCTACTGGTCATGGTCCTCGACATGCTACTGGTCATGGTCCTCGTCATGCTACTTGCCATTTTACTGCCCATGAGACCGGTCATGGTCCTCGACATGCTACTGGTCCTACCGGTCATGGTCCTCGACATGCTACTGGTCCTACTGGTCATGGTCCTCGTCATGCTACTGGTCATGGTCCTTGCCATGCTACTTGCCATTTTACTGCCCATGCTACCGGTCATGGTCCTTGACATGCTACTGGTCCTACCGGTCATGGTCCTCGACATGCTACTGGTCCTACTGGTCATGGTCCTCCTCATGCTACTGGTCATGGTCCTTGCCATGCTACTTGCCATTTTACTGCCCATGCTACCGGTCGTGGTCCTCGACATGCTACTGGTCCTACCGGTCATGGTCCTCGTCATGCTACTGGTCATGGTCCTTGCCATGCTACTTGCCATTTTACTGCCCATGCTACCGGTCATGGTCCTCGACATGCTACTGGTCCTACTGGTCATGGTCCTCGTCATGCTACTGGTCATGGTCCTTGCCATGCTACTTGCCATTTTACTGCCCATGCTACCGGTCGTGGTCCTCGACCTGCTACTGGTTCTACTGGTCATGGTCCTCGGCATGCTAACGGTCATGGTCCTCGACATGCTGCTGGTCCTACCGGTCATGGTCCTCGACATGCTGCTCGCCATTTTACTGCCCATGCTACTGGACATGGTCCTCGACATGCTACCGGTCATGATCCTTGCCATGCTACTGGCCCTACCGGTCGTGGTCCTCGACATGCTACTGGTCCTACCGGTCATGGTCCTCGTCATGCTACTGGTCATGGTCCTTGCCATGCTACTTGCCATTTTACTGCCCATGCTACCGGTCATGGTCCTTGACATGCTACTGGTCCTACCGGTCATGGTCCTCGACATGCTACTGGTCATGGTCCTTGCCATGCTACTTGCCATTTTACTGCCCATGCTACCGGTCATGGTCCTCGACATGCTACTGGTCCTACCGGTCATGGTCCTCGACATGCTACTGGTCCTACTGGTCATGGTCCTCGTCATGCTACTGGTCATGGTCCTTGCCATGCTACTTGCCATTTTACTGCCCATGCTACCGGTCATGGTCCTCGACATGCTACTGGTCCTACTGGTCATGGTCCTCGTCATGCTACTGGTCATGGTCCTTGCCATGCTACTTGCCATTTTACTGCCCATGCTACCAGTCATGGTCCTCGACATGCTACTGGTCCTACTGGTCATGGTCCTCGTCATGCTACTGGTCATGGTCCTTGCCATGCTACTGGTCATGGTCCTTGCCATGCTACTGGTCATGGTCCTCGACATGCTACTGGTCATGGTCCTCGACATGCTACCAGTCATGGTCCTCGACATGCTACTGGTCCTACTGGTCATGGTCCTCGTCATGCTACTGGTCATGGTCCTTGCCATGCTACTGGTCATGGTCCTTGCCATGCTACTGGTCATGGTCCTCGTCATGCTACTGGTCATGGTCCTTGCCATGCTACTTGCCATTTTACTGCCCATGCTACCGGTCATGGTCCTCGACATGCTACTGGTCATGGTCCTTGCCATGTTACTGGTCATGGTCCTTGACATGCTACTGGTCATGGTCCTCCTCATGCTACTGGTCATGGTCCTTGCCATGCTACTGGTCATGGTCCTTGACATGCTACTGGTCATGGTCCTCGTCATGCTACTGGTCATGGTCCTCGTCATGCTACTGGTCATGGTCCTCGTCATGCTACTGGTCATGGTCCTCGTCATGCTACTGGTCATGGTCCTCGACATGCTACTGGTCATGGTCCTCGTCATGCTACTTGCCATTTTACTGCCCATGAGACCGGTCATGGTCCTCGACATGCTACTGGTCCTACCGGTCATGGTCCTCGACATGCTACTGGTCCTACTGGTCATGGTCCTCGTCATGCTACTGGTCATGGTCCTTGCCATGCAACTTGCCATTTTACTGCCCATGCTACCGGTCATGGTCCTTGACATGCTACTGGTC
This sequence comes from Girardinichthys multiradiatus, assembly GCF_021462225.1. Classification (NCBI taxonomy): domain Eukaryota; kingdom Metazoa; phylum Chordata; class Actinopteri; order Cyprinodontiformes; family Goodeidae; genus Girardinichthys; species Girardinichthys multiradiatus. The sequence continues at coordinate 45,324,358 of NC_061814.1, read as the reverse complement.
CTACCGGTCATGGTCCTCGACATGCTACTGGTCCTACTGGTCATGGTCCTCCTCATGCTACTGGTCATGGTCCTTGCCATGCTACTTGCCATTTACTGCCCATGCTACCGGTCCTGGTCCTCGACATGCTACTGGTCCTACCGGTCATGGTCCTCGTCATGCTACTGGTCATGGTCCTTGCCATGCTACTTGCCATTTTACTGCCCATGCTACCGGTCATGGTCCTTGACATGCTACTGGTCCTACTGGTCATGGTCCTCGTCATGCTACTGGTCATGGTCCTTGCCATGCTACTTGCCATTTTACTGCCCATGCTACCGGTCGTGGTCCTCGACATGCTACTGGTCCTACCGGTCATGGTCCTCGTCATGCTACTGGTCATGGTCCTTGCCATGCTACTTGCCATTTTACTGCCCATGCTACCGGTCATGGTCCTCGACATGCTACTGGTCCTACTGGTCATGGTCCTCGTCATGCTACTGGTCATGGTCCTTGCCATGCTACTTGCCATTTTACTGCCCATGCTACCGGTCATGGTCCTCGACATGCTACTGGTCATGGTCCTTGCCATGCTACTGGTCATGGTCCTTGCCATGCTACTGGTCATGGTCCTCATCATGCTACTGGTCATGGTCCTTGCCATGCTACTGGTCATGGTCCTTGACATGCTACTGGTCATGGTCCTCGTCATGCTACTGGTCATGGTCCTCGTCATGCTACTGGTCATGGTCCTCGACATGCTACTGGTCATGGTCCTTGACATGCTACTGGTCATGGTCCTTGCCATGCTACTTGCCATTTTACTGCCCATGCTACCGGTCATGGTCCTCGACATGCTACTGGTCCTACTGGTCATGGTCCTCGTCATGCTACTGGTCATGGTCCTTGCCATGCTACTGGTCATGGTCCTTGCCATGCTACTGGTCATGGTCCTCGACATGCTACTGGTCATGGTCCTTGACATGCTACTGGTCATGGTCCTCGACATGCTACTGGTCCTACTGGTCATGGTCCTCGTCATGCTACTGGTCATGGTCCTTGCCATGCTACTGGTCATGGTCCTCGTCATGCTACTGGTCATGGTCCTCGACATGCTACTGGTCATGGTCCTTGACATGCTACTGGTCATGGTCCTTGCCATGCTACTTGCCATTTTACTGCCCATGCTACCGGTCATGGTCCTCGACATGCTACTGGTCCTACCGGTCATGGTCCTCGACATGCTACTGGTCATGGTCCTTGCCATGCTACTGGTCATGGTCCTTGCCATGCTACTGGTCATGGTCCTCATCATGCTACTGGTCATGGTCCTTGCCATGCTACTGGTCATGGTCCTTGACATGCTACTGGTCATGGTCCTCGTCATGCTACTGGTCATGGTCCTCGTCATGCTACTGGTCATGGTCCTCGACATGCTACTGGTCATGGTCCTCGACATGCTACTGGTCATGGTCCTGGACATGCTACTAGTCATGGTCCTCGTCATGCTACTGGTCATGGTCCTCGACATGCTACTGGTCATGGTCCTCGACATGCTACTGGTCATGGTCCTTGACATGCTACCGGTCATGGTCCTCGACATGCTACTGGTCATGGTCCTTGCCATGCTACTGGTCATGGTCCTTGCCATGCTACTGGTCATGGTCCTCATCACGCTACTGGTCATGGTCCTTGCCATGCTACTGGTCATGGTCCTTGACATGCTACTGGTCATGGTCCTCGTCATGCTACTGGTCATGGTCCTCGTCATGCTACTGGTCATGGTCCTCGACATGCTACTGGTCATGGTCCTTGACATGCTACTGGTCATGGTCCTCATCACGCTACTGGTCATGGTCCTTGCCATGCTACTGGTCATGGTCCTTGACATGCTACTGGTCATGGTCCTTGACATGCTACTGGTCATGGTCCTCGTCATGCTACTGGTCATGGTCCTCGACATGCTACTGGTCATGGTCCTTGAAATGCTACTGGTCATGGTCCTTGACATGCTACTGGTCATGGTCCTCGTCATGCTACTGGTCATGGTCCTCGTCATGCTACTGGTCATGGTCCTTGCCATGCTACTGGTCATGGTCCTTGACATGCTACTGGTCATGGTCCTCGTCATGCTACTGGTCATGGTCCTCGTCATGCTACTGGTCATGGTCCTCGACATGCTACTGGTCATGGTCCTCGTCATGCTACTGGTCATGGTCCTTGCCATGCTACTTGCCATTTTACTGCCCATGCTACTGGTCATGGTCCTCGACCTGCTACTGCTTCTACTGGTCATGGTCCTCGACATGCTACTGGTTCTACTGGTCATGGTCCTCGACATGCTGCTCGCCATTTTACTGCCCATGCTACTGGTCATGGTCCTCGACATGCTACTGGTCATGGTCCTCGACATGCTACCGGTCATGGTCCTTGCCATGCTACTTGCCATTTTACTGCCCATGCTACTGGTCATGGTCCTCGACCTGCTACTGGTTCTACTGGTCGTGGTCCTCGACATGCTACTGGTTCTACTGGTCATGGTCCTCGACATGCTACCGGTCATGATCCTTGCCATGCTACTTGCCATTTTATCTTCCACGCTACCGGCCATGTAGCTGGCCAGTGATTCTACTGAATCCCGGAACCTTTTTTCAGACTCAGATCTTTAACCCTGTTGGTCATTTAATATCTCCAGGTGGACTGTAAAGGTTCTGTTGAAGTCCAGTTTTCAGCTGCTGGTGCGTTCAGCAGCACTGCTGGTTGTTTCAGACTGTTACTAAACCAAGGTGGTGATTAGTTCTGTGCGCAGAGATACTTGGAGATACGATGTTATTCATGAGCTTAAAGTGTCTCCATGAACTATGATCCTTCATAAAAACCCAGAATAAAACGGGAAGATGAAACAATAAATGGATGAGTCGTTTAGACTGATTGGTTATCAGGTGGTGGAAAAGGAACCCGGTTCTTTTACGGAACCAGTTAAGAACTGGAATATCTTTGGTGGAAAAGCCCCATGGGAGCTAAAGTTATTTAACACCTTTCTAGTCGTTCAGTGCCTTCAGAGTGCTGGAGGCACATCAACAGCTGGGCTAACACTCGTACATTGATGCACAGGACAGAGAGTAACTTGGGGTTAAGGACCTTTCCCAAGCTGCACACCGACCCACTGACTGCTACCCTTCCCACAGAGCCACAGTCAGGGACATCCTAGTTAAAACTGTTCCAGAGTCCAATCTGAGAGCTTATTGTTTAAACATATAGAGGGTCTGAGGTTCTGTGGTAATAAAACAGATCCATCATCTGTTGTCTTCTGTCGTTTAGGGTACCATCGCCTTGCTTGGCGACAAGGAGGGAGTCATAGGTTCAGCCAATCATGGTGAAATTCCCTTTGACATCTGTGAAAACTTTAGTGACACAGAATTCAACTCTGACGATGTCGGGAAAGACGTGGAGTTCACATTGACCATGGCAAGTGTTGCAACCGAACCGACCTGGTCTGATGTAGCAGAAAGAGGCTGAGACTGACCGCTCATTTTTCCCAGCAGGATAAACCCGACAAGAGAGCCATCAGGCTGAGAAGGATGAAGAAGAATAAGGTGGTGGAAGACAAAATCCTGCAAGAGCAGAAAAAACGAGAGGAGGAGGAGAAGAGGAAAAGAGAGGAGGAAGAGATGAAAAAGGAGGATGAATATGAGAGAGAGGCAGAGAGGAAGAAGAAAGAGGAGGTGGCTGCAGTTCTGGCAGCTGCCAAAGATAAGGTGATAATGAGATGGTTTCATACGTGCAGGTAGAGCTGCCCACCTGGTGGTGGTGTGTAGTTTATAAGGGTGTGTTTAGATTAATGGAAAGCTTGTTTAAATGTGGTTAGGTAAGGTGAAAGTCGGGTTGAAAAGGAGGTTAGTAAAATCTTTGATGTGCCTGACATTTTGCAGTGGACTCCATTCGGCTTCAGGTACAGAGTCCCCAACTCCATGTACGACATCAGCAAAGAGCGGTTTGAAGGCACCGTTCTCAAAGCCATTTCTAGAACTTCTCCAAAAGAGGGGAAACAGGAAGAGGAGGAGAAAGGAGACACTGGGAACTGGAAGGTAGAGCAGCACCTAAGGTTGTGGTTGTATGTTTTCTGAGAACATTGGAAATTGATAAATATCCCATTTTTGTCTTGGCAGGTAAAAGTTAAGCAGGAAAAAATGGATGAAGATGAGCAGGCAGAAGAGGAGATTACAAATGAGACAATGGAGGTTAAAAAGGAAGAGGATGTGGAGGAAGAGAAGAGCAAGCCAGCTGAAGCTGCAAAGGATGGACTGTTAGACCCTGAAATGGGGCGACTGGTGATGACAGTCAGTGGCAAACAGAAGCAGCTCTCCTTCGGGGCCGATGACATGCTGACGACAGCCACCATGCTGGTCGGAGACAAGGTGAGGACAAAGTGAAGCCTCACAAAGGGATGGCTTTGCTCTTAAAGTCGTTATTTTCTGTACCGTTGCACCCTGAACAGATGCTGCATGAGTGATCGGGTTGTTTTCGTCCAAATCTGATCCTAAAGGTGCGCTTCAGCCTCGCCACCCACCGAGACACCAAAGAGGAGCGAGCAACATTTGTAGAAATTCTTCCTGACTCCTTTGAAGAGTCCACTGAACAACGTCAACATGTAAGACCTCTAGTGGCTTTTATTTATTTCATCTTTATTTTGTCAGGACAAAAATCTGAGTGTAAATGTCCTTTTAAAGAGTTTCCCGGTCAGTGATTGTCCTGTTGTGAACCAGACATGGAAAACTTTATGTCCTGAATATTGTACTTGAGTTTAGATGAGATCGACCAACTACGTTCAATGTCAGACCTGTTCATCTGTCTGATTTGATGTTTCTTTCAACCAGGGCATTGTGATCGAGTTCTCAGAGGACTCAGGACTCATCAAGTGTTCTAAGAACCCTCAGCTCTTCTTTCAAATGTCTGAGGTGATGGAGAAGAAGAAGCTTGAGCTGAATGAGAAGGTCGAGTTCAGCATCGTTCCGGTTAGTCTATCGGTCTGTTTAACAACAACCTTAACTTTTTTTTTGTGCTAGAATATTCGACTCGAGTGTTTTTCAGTCCCGATTGTGAGATGCAGTGAGTTTATTTTTCTTCTATATTTCTTCCTCAAAACATCTTCTGTTGTTTTTAAAGCACGAAACACCAGAAGGAAGGAACCAGGCTATCAGGATCAAACGTTTTACTGAAAAAGTTTTCCTCCCGGTTCGGAAACTAAGCGGTGTTGGTGCAACCAAAGGAAAGGTGAGCACCTCTGGATTATTCTCACATCAGGGGACTACATACTGGGCAGAGACCTTCAGACACCGAGAAGCCATTCCCAAACAGGCCGAAAGGTCACATTTTTGCAGATAATCCAGGGATGGCCGTACCAGGGCTGGGTAACTGCTTCATGTAATAGAATCTAAGATCATTTCTGTTTTGACCTACACAATTTTTTTTCCTTTGATTTGACAGATGACCATTAAGTTGACAAAACCATCTGAAGGCACTGAGTGAGTAAATGTCTAATGTTTTTGATGGAAAACATGTATGTAAAGATATTTCTAATTTCTGGACATTTTACTGGATCAAAACCTTAACCCTTTCACTTCTAACCTCCTCTATCATTTCAGAAACCAGAAACCAGAGGCAGACAAACTAAAGGCTGTAGTTAAAAACCTAAGGAAGGATTACAGCATCACTCGGCACAAATGCCACCGGAGCAGAAGTCGAAGCAGGAGTAAGGATAAGAGTAAAAGCAGGAGTCCATCAAGAGATCAGTTTGGGCGTGTCGTGAAAAAGAGACGCAGCTTGAGCATTGAACGTGAGCGAAGTAGCAGCAGGTACAGACGGAGCCGAGAGAGTTCACACAGGCACACCAGGAGCCGCTCCAAGAGTCGCAGCAGGAGTCACAGTCACAGCAGGAGCTGCAGTAGGAGCCCCAGAAGGGGCAGAGAGAGGAGCAAAGACAGGGTCTCCAAGAAGAGGAATAGATCCAGCACAGAGCATGAGGAAGGTCACCGGAGAAGGCGGGAGCTGAGCCCTCCACCACGGCGAGGCGGAGTCGTAGATGGTGAGCTGGCGAGAAAAAAACGGGAGCTGGAGGAGCTTAATGAGATGATCGCTTATAAAAAGTCTCTGGTGGAACTGGACCCCAGGGGACTAGAGCCTGGAGGAAGGACCTGCATAGACTATGACCACGGCAGGATAACTATGCCACGGTCCATTCTAAAGAAGCGACCAGAAGAACTAGACTACAGCCGCCCTCCATACAACAATCCTTATTATGACCGACCATATGGTCCGTACCCGGGTCGGCGATACGGTGAGCCCTATGGCGACCCGTACGCTCAGCCGTACGCAGACCGACCGTATGGTGACCGGCCTTACGAGGATCGTCCTTATGACAGCCGCCTCTATGGAGAGCCTCCCTATGGTGGAGCACCATCAACCAGTCATCGCTACACTGATCGATACGATGTATACAATGAGCATTATGAAGATCATTTCTACGACCCAGCATTTAGGGAACGACCTTATGATCCGTACCCACCAGACATACGAAGTAGGTCTCCAGAACCACATGACTCTTCACCACTTTCTCAGTCTAGCCAGAATCCTAACACTTCTGCCAAACCCGTGACTCACACAGCTGCCACTTCTTCCACTCAGTCTACTTTCCGACCTCCTTCTCCCATAGATTCTCCTCCAAGAACCCCTTCTCCCAAACAAAGATTTACAACACCACCGCAGTCCCCACCACCCGAGAAACCCCCTTTAGACCGCTTCCTCGACATGCTTAACAAGAAGGTTGTTGCAGAGAAGAGCTCAGAACTAGCACATGTGGTAGATGATCTCCTGCCCCATGAGCGTGCACTTCAAGATGGCAAGGGTTTCTCTCGGATTGTAGGTCTGGCTCAGGAGCCCCACAGCAGCAGTCTAGCCCATGAAGTAGAAAATAAAAAGCCAAGCTTCAAAGAATCTTCAGTTGAGAGAACAAATAATGATCAAAAGGCAGAATCCTACGATAAGATACAGAGTTTGTTGCGTTCAATTGGCCTCAAGCTGAGTTCTGGAGAGGTTTCCAAACTGACCAGTCAAGCTCAGGAGAAAACCTTAGGCTCCAAGTCCTCGTTGGCTGAAAGAGGGACATTTTCTTCTCCAAAAGAAGAGTTGCGGAGTAGCAGAACTGGTTCTGTGGAAATGGATCTTATCCATTCTCCTTCCCCTGTGAGATCTTCCAGTCTTGAACCTCTCAGCAGACCAAAGCTGGCTGTATCAGAGTGTGATGAATTCTTCAACCAACGGGATTTGGAAGCGCTGAAGAAGGTGCAACATCTGCAGTGTCGTACTAAGACAACGGGGAGCGCACCACCCACCATCTCCTCTCCAAAACCTCCTCCTGGGCCTCCTCCTGCTCACTACCAACATCCAACCCCCCCACTAAATTGGCCTCTTGGTATCATCTCCCAGGTTTCTCCAGACCAAAGCTCTGTACCAAATAGCTCTGGAAATGCGGCTCCACCTGCAGCTGCCCAACACCACCATAGACTGGGAGGTCCTCCAGGACCTCCCCCTGGACCTCCCCCTCGACGTCAGGTACAGCATCCTCCAGGACCTCCTCCTGGACCTCCGCCACAGCGATCTCCTGGAGTACCTCCTTTCACCCCAACCTCCGCTCCTACAGTGCTTCCTTTTATTGGCCATGTCAGTTCGACTCCAGCAGCCAGTGCATCCAGTTCCTTACCACCCTTACCCACTCCCACAGTGACACCAGCAACCTCGAGCCCTGCGAGCTGCGACCAGTCAGCCATGTCTGCAACGGTGGTGCGATGCTTGAATTTGATAGAGACTGTGAAGTCTCTGAGCACTCAGCCACCTGCTAAACCTGGTAAATCAGTCCAGTTCAGTTTACCCTCAAAGTCTCTGTCATTCCCCTGCTCACTGCCCTCATTAGAGACAGACGATGACATAAAGGCCAAGCAGAAAGAGAAGGTGAGATCAGCAGAGATGTTCATACTTATTAAAGGGTTTTCATTAGTTTGATTGACTGGTAAAGATGTCGTGCTTGTTTCACAGCTGGATTTGTATAATCAGAGGCTTCTAGAGAAGAGAGAACATCAGTACCAGGAGATGCTCATCCTCAAGAGACAAGGAGAGAAGAGCAAAGATGGTCCACCAGCCTCCTCAGGTAGAACAACTTCATTATTTACAGACATGCTTAACTAGCACGGCATTTTATCATATAGTAAGGTTCAAAAATCTGCCACAGCAAATTTATATGTCAAGAAGGTACCTGCATGCTGTTTTTGGTGATGCTGTCTTTTTATTTAACTAAACTATTTAAACTTTTAGCAGATTCCAGAATTCTTCAGAGTCATCCAGGTTATTTTATTTTCTTAACTTTTATTTAGACAGGTAATCACATTGAGACTGGTAGACCCATAGAACGGACAGAAGAGATCAGTTATATAAAATACCACAAGAAGGTCCGATGTAATTGGTGTTTCTTGGGACGTGTCCAGGTTATTCACGAGATATAAAGTTTAGGGACCCTTCTTAGGTTGAGTTTATGTAAACAAGACTTTAGCAAGGTCCAAGTGTAGAGCCCAGACTGTTACAGAAATGGATTTATGTTGCGTTGCTCTCAGTCACATTACCAAAACATTTCCATCAGCATGAGTGTGAAATCTGACTGCTGCAGCAGCAGAGTTTTGCATTTTTTGGGTTTATCGTTGTTGTCCATCTGTGATAGACCAAGAGACATTTTGGTGACTAAGACATTTACAGCTGTACATGACTTCAACACCTGGAACATGAGCAAAGCGTCGATTTAAACTTATGGAGCTATACCTGCCGCTAAGCCGATGAACAACCTAATGCTTTGACCCTTCGATCAAGGAAAGAAGCCGTCTGCAATCCCAACTCTACAAAGTAAAGTGTTTTCCTCTGCATCTGGTGACCCGTTGGTATCTAGCTTATAGGGACGGAGTCGGAGTTCAGAATAGTTCCTTAGAAAGGTAGTGATGCAGTTTGTTAGGAAGGCACTGTTGTAAAATGTATTATTGTTTTAAGACTTAGTTCCAGTTAACCCAGCTATATTTAGGAGTCGGTTATAGCAGCTTAATCAACTTAATACTTAAAGGCTTTTTAGATTTCAAACGAAACCGTACTCAGCTAGTCATTAAGATGCAGGGAGATTCTTTTATCTAGATATTGTCATTTTCAGCTAAAGTTTTTTCTTTGGTCACTCTGGGTGCTTTCTCCAACTTCTAAAAGGTTATTGAGAAAGTAGCTCAGGCTCCCAGCATTTCCGAGATAAAGAAAACATGTTCAGAACATACAAGCATTTCAACAACTGCCTTCTTTTTCAGGTTAGGACCTTGGTGAAGATGAGCGTAGACTAACGCTGCCCTGACCTGTTCCTAGGTTATCAAGTCTATTCCATTCAAAGCATTTTTAAGTGATTGATATTGGAGGTCCCTGGTGAAACCCAGTATCTGTTGCTAGTCTGTGATAATGTCTTTCACAGTTTCAAATAGTATTGATACTGAAAGACTGTATTGGTCTCTAAACACTTAATTGCATTGAAATGTTTGGATATTTGGCTTTCAGGTGAATCTAAAATGCATTATGACGTTTACAGTTGAACTTAATGTGACCTTCTCTGTCACACAGTGTCTTTTGCACAACTTGCAGTAACAGTAAAATTTCCAACATCCATTTGATCCATGAATCGACCAATAAAGTTCTTGGTTCAGTCAGGATTGATATTTAAACAGTCCTCCTCATCAGGCTGTTCACTTTTTGACATGAGACCACGACGAAACCTAACATTTGATCAACAGAACCTCACCATTAACAGGATGTTCTCAGAGGGAGGTGTCTGCTGAGCTTAGAGACACAGAGAGTCATCAGTAAGGTGCAACAGAGAGACTGGAGGAGTCACATTAAGACATAGAAGTGGACATTCTTTGGCTACATCCCACACTGATGACCAGTTCATTGTGAACAGAACCCTGTAGAACCGGATGATGAATGCCACTTAAATCCAGACAGATTTAAGGGAGGTGAGAGGCACCCAAGAGTAGACCATTAGAAACCGTTTCTATCCGCGTGGTCTGCATGCCTGACCACGTCACCAGGAACAGGCTTAGGGAGCATTTACCCTGGATGAGAAACCAGTGGACCTCAGTGCTGTTCTCTTGATTCAAGTTGAGCAGAAATGATGATCCAAACATGGTGAAGACATCAAGGAGAGCTCTATGCATCAGCCACTGCTGTCACAAGATGAACCTTTTGTGGTGGTGTTACAGCGTTAGCCGTTGTGTCTAGGAAATACCGAACCGCTCTACACTGTGAATGGTACAATGATAAGCCCATTCCACAGGAATAACGTCATTGATCAAGTCTTTGTGCTCCTGCATGAACATCATATGCCGAATTTCATCTTTGTGGATGACATTGCTCCAGCTCCTCAAGGTCTCATAATCAGGGAAGGGCTGCTGGAGACTGGGGTACATCCAATGAAGTGGTCTGCACTTACTCCAGACCTGAATCCCATAGAAAACCTATGGGACCGGCTGCGTTGCTGTCTAGAGGCTTGTAACTCTGTACCCCAGAACCTCAAACACCTGAGGGCTGCTCTTCAAGAAGAGTAACATGCCATGCCTCAGCAGACAGTAAGTCGACTTTTGAACAGCAGGAGACGTTGTTGTCGAGCTTTAATTGATACCCAGGGTCACCTGACACGTTAATGAGAGACTTTTATGGTCTACCCACCACTGTTGATGGCTATTGTTACAATAAATTGCGATGAGGAAGTCACCATTGCATGCTTCTACGTAATGTCAACTGTCATTATATGATATTAGTGTAGTAAGAACTCATTACGTTTTCCAGAAATTTCACCCCAATGCCAAATATCCCTAACTTTTTGTGAGTAGAGTATGTTAAAAGGTGAATAATCAAGGAGTCATATTAAGAGACTAAATATGCTAATGTTAGCCTAAATCATGAGACCTGCAGTCAACTCCTCCAGATCTAAAGGAGAACAAGGCATGAGATTATTGGTGACTATATTTGTGGAAACAGATATACCTATAGAGGCTTCATGAAGCTGACCGTTATAACCAACAGTTCCTCCATGAAGCTTCATTGTCTTGGGACATAGCCAGCTCACTTGGGTGACTCTAAGGCCAATTAAAGAGGGGGCACGTCACCCTCCCTGCAGACACTTAGGAAATTCTCTTTGCAGTCAGTGTTTTACCTCAGCAGTGACCACTAAGAGTAGGCACTATACAACTACACAGAAATGTATGCTGAAACTGATTAGCTTCCTGAATTTAATACCAGAAATGGGTTTAAATGAAAGAGAGAGAAATAAACCCTCAGTTTTGTCCAGGATAACTTTTGTAGAAAATAAAGAATCCTTGTCATGTCACCATCTTTACTTGTCAGTTTTAATCATCCTTGGTTCTAAACTTTTTGTTTTCTTCATGCCAACAAATAGTAGTTTTTGTTGCTACCAGCTGTGTCATGAACTTTACCGAAATAAGAATCTTGAGACTCAGTGTGGTCGATGTTTTAGGCCGACGTCCTGATGAAGAACATCTGCTCCAGGACTTGGTGAACCCTGTAGGTCATGATGGCTTTTGGTAGACATGGCTTTACCAGTACAGGGTTCAGTCTAGATAGTAATACAATGATTGAGATAACTAGGGGTGTTCAGTTTTGGTAAGTAATGCCCCTTTTCCACTGGCTCGATTTGGCCTGACTCGGCTCCACTCAAATCGCTTTGCGAGCATTTCCATTACTGTTTTTTCAGTACCGGTACCTCCTTCTTAGCAGGGCTAAGCGAGGCCGAGTCGGTACTGTACGTGACGTGAACAATCGGCTCTTCAGTGATTGGCCGTGGGCGCGGCCAGCCATAAGAGTCGACCGGCGTAAAAAAAAACCAAATGGCGTTTTCAAACGTGCATTAAAGCGAATGAGAGAAACATAAGATGGAGTCCGGACAGTTATCCGGGAAAGTCACCCCTTGGAGCAACGATGAGGATGCAAGTTTTTCTGGCGGTCATAAGATTTCGGTTTATATCTTCTTGGAATTGAAGAAGAACCCCAATTAAGCTCACCCATACGACACATGATGCTATAAAGCCGCGCCTCCAGGAGGTGTTGCCTTCAGCAGAGCGAAAGCAGGTCTATGGAAATGCAACACACAACGTGCAGAACTGTGCGGAGCTGTTCCGGCCAAATCGAGCCAGTGGAAAAGGACCATTAGTTGTAAACCGGGGCTATTATTGACAAGTAATGCTAAAAGCAGTAAGAGTTATACGTGAATGTTGGTATCATCTGTTAAAGTAGAAGGATTCATCAATTGCAATTTGAAGCACAATATCTTTCTAGTAAATACTAAAAGCTAAAACTTAATCAGATTTAGGAAGATCTTAAATCTGTTGGGATTCTTTGAATTAAACACAACTTGATGTGTTTCTGTTTATTGTCTTAGATTTATTCATTCTCAACATAAAAGCCATGTTAATAAAAGCCTTATGGGTCTCTTACAACACAAAAGCCTCCTTAAAGCTGGTAGAAGTCCCTGTGTTTGTTTCACCGATTGTTGCGTTTTGTTCGTGGTACGTCTTTGAGGCAGGTCCTAGTAAAGCCCGTCCGGGTAAGTCACCTTTGCTCTGTTCTGTTTTCCTCAACATAACAAGGTGTTCTACTAAAACATCTTTAAATTTTATAAAGGTGATAGAAAGTAAGTAAAACACCATAGTGAATAACGTTTGTATTCTGCTAGTATAAATAATTCATTTTGTCAGCCAGCTTTTACCAAAGTTTTGTTTTAACTTGAAAATGTGTAGCTGCTAAAAGTCATTTGTGAATGAAAAGGTTAAACAGATGCATCTTTTCTCTCTTGCTACTTCCTTGTTACCTATGAAAGGTTGGGCTTTTTAGGGATGTGGCCCACCTTTGTTCAGGAGATGTATGACCAATCTTTGAGTCCAACAGAACAGTATAAATCTAAAACATCATTACATGAGTGTTCTTTATCAAATGTTAAAGTTGGTCTGAAGAGTTTATGGTCAGTTATCTCTAAATGCTGAGTTGTAGGATGTATTCTTTAGCGCTTTGAGATAAATTCTTATTAATTGATCATCATGCTAAGTTCTTCTCTACAGGTATAATTCGTGTAACTTTTATTAAACAGAAAGTTTTGTCTTGACTTTACTTTACAATCAAACCACTGTTAATGTAGCAGAATAATTCAGGATATCTGTATTTCTTAATTGTCTATTGGAGTCAGTGTACAGCCTTAAAGGTTTGATATCCCTTTAAGCCCAGGTTAACCCAGACTGGTTTAGAGCCTAGTTGATGCTTCAGTTCTCTGTAAAAGTCTGACACTAAATAAACTAAACTTCATAAGTAATGTTTTTCCTAACTGTGTGACATCATCTCATAATGTCTGTAACTTTTGCACACTCTACAGAACTTGCGTGGTTAGCATCCACAGTTGAGCATCTATATTCATGATTTAGATTAGGGTGGTCTAGTATTGAGTTTAGGAACTGAAATGAAATTCAGTTGAACAATGAGAAGCAGTTCTTAAGCAAACTGTCCCATCAAATGCATTGGTTTCCTATTGATAAGTACACTCGACCAGTCTGATGAAGGTCTTTAATGTTCAGGTGCAGAGGTGGCTCAGTGTTGCACAAGTTCATGTCCATACCCTGAAATTTAAGCTAATTCACAGACTGGATAAAGGAAATTACTATTTGTATGTAAGGGATTTGCTGTAATGTCATTGGGCCAGATGTTACCAGAAATAACTTCTACAATATCGTCCCGTGTTGATCTTGAATGTTTTTAGATTAGGTAGAAAAGATCATCCTGTTTCTTCTCATGGATGGTTCATAGGGATCCTAGGATTGGCTGTACTAAACTGAGAATAAGATTATAGTGGAACCCTTGAACAAATCTTTAACAGTTACACCTCAGGCTTTCTGGATACTTCATTGGCGGCTGTCATCTTACCTTCTTACCAAAAGTCTTTCCTATACCGTCGAGGAAGGTTTCAGTTGTCAGTTGTGTAGCTGGCTGCACTCTGTGCCTCGAACTCAGAGATGCTGAGTTTCCTTTGAAACTCTAGTGGGGTAATGTTACTTTACTTTATTCAAATTGATCCTACTTATCAAACAATTCGGTTTCTTATTCAAATTGGATAAAAGGTTTTTCTATCTAAGGAAACCCAGCAGATTGCATCCAGTCAGTGACTTGCAGCATTCACTCCTCCTGGATGAGCATGTAGAGACAGTGGACAGTCACTGGTGTTGACTTTGCAGCAATCCCTCATACTGAGCATGCATGTAGCGACAGTGGAGAGGAAAAACTCCCTTTTAACAGGAAGAAACCTCCAGCAGAACCAGAACCAGGCTCAGTGTGAGCGGCCATCTGCCACGACCGACTGGAGGTTTGAGAGAACAGAGCAGAGACACAAAGAGAACAAAGAAGCACTGATCCAGGAGTACTTTCTATGGGAAGGAAAAGTAAATGTTAATGGTTGTAGCTCCTTTAGTCGTTTCATCTAGAAAGAAAGAACAGATCAACTTTGAGGTACAGAGATAACTCAGGATAACCTAAGCCACTCTAACTATAAGCTTTATCAAAAAGGAAAGTTTTAAGCCTAGCCTTAAAAGTAGACAGGGTGTCTGCCTCACGGACTAAAACTGGGAGCTGGTTCCACAGGAGAGGAGCCTGATAACTAAAGGATCTGCCTCCCATTCTACTTCTAGAGACTCTAGGAACCACCAGTAAACCTGCAGTCTGTGAACACAAAATATTATAATTGCATCAATCAGCTTGGATGCAATTTTTGGTGGGATTTGTTTTAAGTGTCAGATTTATGCTCTGTATAATGAAAATATATTTGGTGTGTTGTTGTGAAATTGTGGGTTAATTGTCATTAATATCATGAATTTAAGCCATAATGTTGCAGTTAAATATTTTTCTGATATCATGCATGCATTATTGTATCCTTGAACCCATATGATCTTTGACCTTTCCGGCGCCTCATTAAAAACCATCCTGATTTAAGAGGAAACTTGAATAGATCTTTGTGAAAGCAGCCTGTCGTGGAGTCTGAAACAGGTCAAGGTCATACCTCTCAGATGATCCTGAAGCTTGCTGACTTACTGAACTGTCCTGTTGTGTATCTCTAGGTAAACCAATCAGTAGCGAGCCCAAGAACGTTTGGATCTGTGGTCATTCACTTGTGTACTGGGCTGAGTCACGGGCCAAATCTCCAGAGGTAGGTATGCAGCTGGGCATGGACCCCAGCAAGGTGACAGTCTGGTGGAAGGGTATCCAGGGCATGACATGGTCTCAGCTGTTGCCCCAGCTCCACCAGCTGAAGGTCACCTGGCCAAACCCGGACATTCTTGTCATTCATCTGGGGGGAAACGACCTGAGCACCGAGAGCCCCACTAACCTGCTGGCCTCTGTGAAGAAGGATATGACCTCCATAAGGAGCATATTCCCACACTGCCTCCTTGTGTGGTCCAATATCCTCCCTCGGAGGGTGTGGCGTCACTCTCCGGACAGCCATGAAGTTGATCTGGTGCGCACAACGGTGAACCGTAGAATCCACAACATTGTCTCAGAGCTGGGTGGCACCTCAGTGAACCATGATAACATTCGGTGTGGCACAAACACGGGCCTGTACCGGGCCAATGGCATCCACCTGTCTCCTAAGGGCATTGATGTTTTCAACTTGAACCTTCAGGACTTTCTGGAAAAGTGGGAGCTGGAGAACTCCAAGAACAGTCCAGATGTGTAGGAGTCATTTTTTCTTTCAGGGTTCTTTAGGTCCAGCATTAGCTAGCTAGTTCAGACTGTAACTGATTCTCTATGAAGGCAGTTCTGTGCTTGTAGTTTGAATGTATAGAAACGTCTCATTAAATGCAAACTGAAATATTCTGCCACCAATAAAGATCATTTTTATAAAAAACGCATTTAATATCAGTTGTTTCAACCACAGGAAATCTTCTGAAAACATTTTAAAGTCAGTTTTTTATTTTTGAAGCTCATTAATGAATAAATCTGTAGGAAAATTTAAATCCAAGCAGTTTTTTGTGAACTGGTGTCTTGTGATTTACAGTTGGAGGCAGACCTTTTAAAAATGAAAATATCTCTAAGAAAAAATGTTGTCTTCTGTCCTGCTGAAGTCAGTCATGAGTGGAAGCTCCTGGCTTCATCACAGGAACCAGCAGGTCATCTCTAGCTGCTGCACTCCAACTCTTTATGACTGGGTCAAAATAAAACCTGCTGCTTCTCAGATTTTCTTAAAAACTTCTTTAACGCTTCCCCAATTATTATATGTGACATAAATTACTATATCCATGTATATCTACAGTCTGCCGATGTCATTTGATCCCCTTTAAAATCAACGTGATGCTTGGAGAGTTTGGAGACTGGAACGGCATAAACCTACTGTAGATTAAATTAGGTTAATTAGGTTTATTTAGGTTACTAATCTCTAGACCTGTTCTAATGACAAAATGTAATTTATAATAAAAACTCTGGATTCAGAATATTCTAAAAAGGAAAGCAATGGCCTGAACAAACAGCAGTGAGAACTACACATTTAGATGAAAGAAAATGGTTGTAATATTAATGCAACTTCTCTCTGAGCATGAAGGTATAAGAGAAGAAGAGTCCCAGGATTCAGTATAAGCCAACAACAGGACTGAGGGAACCTTGAGATGCTGATGGCCATATGACCTGCTGTGATTTCATGTTTTAACTGTTAGATACACAGAACGTTCATCCTAACCTAGAACTCTGGTTAAATCACAGGGTGAGGTCACTAGCAAGTGTCGGAAAACCTGTGTCAGGGTGCTGCTCGGGTTCTAATTGGCATTTTATTTGTGGTATAGGTGGGCACACGGGCGATTCAGAAGGTGGAGCGCTGTGTATCTGGAAGCTCTGAGATCCATGAAGCTTTATTCTAGCAGCTGATGGAGAGTTAGTTGACCACAAGGCTCCAGGTTATCATATCTATAAGTAAATATGCACCTTTAGCCTCGATGGGTTCGTTTTTCAAGATGGAAAACGTGGAGACAGGCTCCCCAATTGGGTCAGATGGAGGTGCTGTCAAGTTGAGTTCTGGCCAACACCAGAGATACATTTACAGCCAACATAGTTGGAAGTCATGAAACAAGTAGTTATTTAGATATAAATAAAAGTGGTAAAGATCCAGTAAAAAGGACCATTTGGAACCACTTTCTCTGTATTTGGACCGTTCTGATGATAAATAAATACAGCACTGATCTTCCAAGCATCAATAAAACTAAACTGTGAATGTTCCCAGCTCTTGTTTTTATTATACTGTCTGAAATATGAACTGGAATCAGTTTTTACTTGTTTAAATTATTCTCTAGTTCTGATAATTCTGGTAAAATGAACAAAACTTCTTTAGGCGTCAGTTTTTGTTCCAGTTCCGGCTGAACTGACAGGGCTATGAACAGCGCCCTCTGGTGGTTCTGGTGTTAAACGTGAAGACTCACCGGACCTGCTTCTATCCATGCATTAGACTCCACCATCACAAACTTTGATTTTACTGCAGATTCCAGAAGCTCCTCAGCAGGAGTGTGTCGTCTGGTTTTACTGAAAAAATAAGTCCTGATTTATGGAGTCAGAAGTTCTGAACTCAGTGGGTCTCAGCTCCTCTTCAACCTGGTTGGGTGAAACGAAATTTATTCCCCAGACTGGTCCTACACTGCACCTCATCATGCTGACTTGGAAGCAGAAGATCTTGTCTAAAACAGGTGAGTCAAGGTCAGAACCTATTGAGGGCTGTTGGGTCACTGGAGGCACTGAGTTTGGAGCATCAGGGCAGGAGCTTACAGGGACTGTTAAATCAACATATTTCTTCAGGTAAAAGTTCAGATGCTAAGATCCTATCAGACAGCATGGTGCATAATTACTGCCATCAGTTACTCCAAACAAGCATCTCTGATGAGGTTAACCATGGCTAACCTGATGGTCTGATTGGATGGAGGTCTGCAGGACAACAGCAAAGACTTGCTTTGGGTCACAGTTAAGTTTTAATATCTGTAAGAACAGAAAAAGCTCTGATTCTGTTCTTTTTGGTGCTGTTACAGCATCCTGTTGAAGGGTTTTTAGTTCCCTCTATACTGCCACCAGATCTCTTATCGTATAATTGGACATAAGAACTTCCTCTCAGTTAAATTAAACTCACAACATTCATAATCAGAGTACTCCACACCTGAAAGAAAATGTCATAGTAGATCATTATCAGACGATTCTGTAACAACCTTTAAAGAATCTGTTCCACTTTTAATTTCCTCATTATCACTGAAAAACACAGTGGAGGGCAATAATTTTGTTTCTGCCCCTTCACAAATTAATTATCTTGTTCATAGTGTTTCTTCATCATTGCGTGATGCATTAGACAATGCAGCCCCCTTGAAAAAGAAGGTAATTATTCATAGGAGGCTAGCTCCCTGGTTTAATTCAGAGCTGCGTACTTTAAAGCACGATGTTAGAAAATTGGAGAGAAAATGGCGCTCTACACACCTAGAGGATTCCTACTTAATCTGGAAAAATAGCCTACTGTTGTATAAAAAGACACTTCACCAAGCTAGAACAGCTTATTTCTCATCATTAATAGAAGAGAACAAGAATAATCCTAGGTTTCTCTTTAGTACAGTTGCTAAACTTACACAGAGTCATAGCTCTGTTGAGCCATCCATTCCCTTAACTCTTAGTAGTCATGACTTTATGGGATTCTTCTTAAATAAAATTGATTCTATTAAAAATAAAATCTTTGACATACTCCTGAAGATGATTACTTCATCTTCAACAAGTGAGACAACATTGGAAATAACTGCAGAACCTGATCTGTGTTTGGACTGTTCTGATCCAGTGGAGCTTCCTGAGTTATCAGAAATATTAGCTTCATCTAAACCTTCAACTTGTATGTTAGACCCAATCCCAACCAAATTATTTAAGGAAGTGTTCCCTCTGATTACCAGCCCCATTTTAGATATGATTAATCTATCTTTAGTAAATGGATCAGAACCACAGGCTTTTAAGGTAGCTGTAATTAAACCTTTACTTAAGAAACCTTCAGCTTGATCGAGATGATTAATAAATTACAGACCTATATCCAATCTTCCATTCTTATCTAAAATTCTTGAGAAAATAGTTGCTAATCAAATGTGTGAACATTTATACAGCAATGACCTGTTTGAAGAGTTTCAGTCAGGTTTCAGAGCTCATCATAGCACTGAAACAGCTCTGCTGAAAGTCACTAATGATATTCTTATGGCCTCAGATAATGGACTTGTGTCTGTTCTGGTTCTGTTAGATCTCAGTGCTACATTTGATACAGTCGATCATAATATTCTCTTAGAAAGGCTGGAATATGCTGTAGGGATCAGGGGAACAGCGCTAGGCTGGTTTAAATCTTATCTGTCTGACAGATTCCAGTTTGTTCATGTAAATGATAAATCATCTTTAAACTCCAGGGTTAATTGTGGAGTACCACAGGGTTCAGTACTTGGGCCAATTCTCTTTACTATATATATTCTTCCAATAGGTCAAATTATCAGGCAGCATAGAATACATTTTCACTGTTACGCTGATGATACTCAGCTTTACTTATCCATAAATCCTGATGAACCCAACCAGTTAGATAGACTACAAGCAGGTCTTGAAGATATAAAAACTTGGATGACTTTAAATTTTCTGCTTCTAAATTCAGACAAGACAGAAGTTGTCGTCTTTGGACCGGAGTCTTTAAAAAAGAAACTTCTTAGTCAATCACTTAACCTGGATGGCATTAAATTGACCTCTGATAATAAAGTAAAAAACCTTGGTGTTAACTTTGACTAGGACATGTCATTTAAATCCCATATTAAACAGGTTTCTAGGATTTCCTTCTTTCACACTGAAAAACTAGTCCATGCATTTGTTACTTCAAGGCTGGACTATTGTAATTCTTTACTATCAGGATGTCCACAAAATGCAGTTAAAAGCCTTCAGCTGATTCAAAATGCTGCAGCAAGAGTTCTGATGAAAATTAAAAAGAGAGATCATATTTCTCCTATTTTAGCTTCCCTTCATTGGCTCCCTGTTAAATCCAGAATAGAATTTAAAATTCTCCTCCTCACATATAAAGCCCTTAATGATCTAGCTCCATCATACATCAGAGATCTGATTGGTCCATATGTTCCTAACAGAGCACTTTGTTCTCAGACTGCAGGTTTACTGGTGGTTAGGAGTTACATCCATTAACATTTACTTTTCCTTCCCATAGAAAGTACTCCTGGATCAGTGCTTCTTTGTTCTCTTTGTGTCTCTGCTCTGTTCTCTCAAACCTCCAGTCGGTCGTGGCAGATGGCCGCTCACACTGAGCCTGGTTCTGGTTCTGCTGGAGGTTTCTTCCTGTTAAAATTGAGTTTTTCCTCTCCACTGTTGCTACATGCATGCTCAGTATGAGGGATTGCTGCAAAGTCAACACCAGTGACTGTCCACTGTCTCTACATGTTCATCCAGGAGGAGTGAATGCTGCAAGTCACTGACTGGATGCAATCTGCTGGGTTTCCTTAGATAGAAAAACTTTTATCCAATTTGAATAAATAACTGAATCTGACTGAACTGTTCAATGGTTACGATTAATTGGAATGTATGAACCTGACTGTTGTGAAGAACCTTGAGACGACATGTGTTGTGAATTTTTGCTATATTAATAAACTGAGTTGAACTGGTTTGTTCAGGGTGGCTCTATAGGATCCGACCACTAGGGTTTTTGTTTTGTTTGCAGCTGAGAGCCATGGTCTCCACGTTTCCACCTCTGCAGACATGTTTCTGTGCAGAGAACTCTATGATCTTTGCTTTATGGCCAGTGTCAGACTATGATTTAAGAAAATGATAGGTCTGGTGTGGTTGGGTCTTGAACAGATGACCTGCTCTGCTGCAGCAGAGAACTGATGACTATCCTCTCTCTAGCTGTACGTATTTATATATACTTTGTGTGTTTAATGGTTTTCTCTGCTATAAACTAGAAAGACTTGTTTAACAGGATGTTACAGAAATTACATTTAGACAATAATTTGATCCAATATTTGATATTTTTACCGTATTACTGCCGATGAGCTGCTGTGCCTTGACAGGTGACGGAGGGTACCTGCTGAAAACATGGTTCATGACACCAACCCCCAGACTGAAGACTAGAGGACCACTAGCATGTTGAAGGGAGGGTGGTGCTGCCTAACTGGACTCTACAGACAGGAAAAGCTATGCATCGTGGTCAAGGCATCCTGTATAGTTTGGCACATCAGTTTGCATTTCCACTGTCAGAGCAGCAAATCCCCTTACCAGAGGAACCAGACCCTGTAACATGCATCCCACCCAGGAGGCCATAACGTTATGCATGTTCAGTGGCTTATAAAAGCATTCATACCCCTTGAACTTTTCCACATATCGTCATATTACACAAACATGAATATACTTTATTCGAATTTCATGTGAAAGACCTACATAAAGGGGTGTACAGTTGTGAAGTGGAAAGACAATTGTACATGATTTCAAACATTTTTTACAAATAAAAAATGAGAAGTACGGTGTGCAAAAGTACTGAGCCCTCTTTACTCTGAGAGCAACCAGTTGCCTTCAGAAGTTGCCTGATGATTGCTAATGACTAAATAGAGTCCACCTGGGTGTAATTTAATCTCAGTACAAATACAGCTGCTGTGACGACCTCAGAGGTTGATTAGGAGAACATTGGGGAGCAAACAGCATCATGAAGTCCAAGGAACAACCAGACAGGTCAGAGATAAAGTTCTGGAGAAGTTTAAAGCAGGATCAGGCTATTAAAAGATTTCCAAGCTTTGAACATCTCATGGAGCTCTGTTCAATCCATCATCTGGAAATAAAGAGTTTGGCACAGCTGGAAACCTACCAAGACAAGGCCGTCCACCTAAACTCACAGGCTGAACGAGGAGAGCACTGGTCAGAGATGCAGCCAAGAGGCCCATGGTGACTCTGGATGAACTGTAGAGATCCACAGCTCAGGTGGAGGAATCTGTCCACAGGACAACTATTAGTCTTGCACTGCATAAATATGATATTTATGGAAGAGTGGCAAGAAGAAAGTCATTGTTGAAAGATAACTGTAAGAAGTCCTGTTTGCAGTTTGCCAGAAGCCACTTTGGAGACCCAGCAAACATGGAAGAAGCTGCTTTGGTCAGAAGATACCAAAATTTAACTTTTTGGCCAAAATGTAAAACGCTCTGTGTGACGGAGAACTAACACTGTATATCACTCTGAACACACCATCCCCACTGTCACATATGGTGGTGGCAGCATCATGCTCTGGGGCTGCTTCTCTTCAGCAGGGAGAAGGAAGGTGGTCAGAGTTGATGGGAAGGTGGATGGAGCCAAATCCAGAGGCTGGGGAGGAGGTTCAAATTCCAGCAGAACAACGACCCTAAACATAAAGGCAGGGCTAGAATGGAACGGTTTTAAACAAAACATATTCATGTGTTAGAATGGCCCAGTCAAAGTCCAGACCTAAACCTAATCAAGAATCTGTGGCAAGATCTGAAAACTGCTTCAATTAAATGCTGTTCACCAACGCTCTCCATCTAATCTGACTGAGCTTGAGCTGTTTTGCAAAAAAGAATGGCAGAAAAATTCAGTCACTAGACGTGCAAAGCTGGTAGAGACGTACCCTAAAAGACGTAACTGCAGCAAGAGGTGGCTCCACAAAGTATTGACTTGGGGGCTGAATACTTTTGCATGACGCCTTTTTCAGTTTTTATTTGTCAAAAATGTTTAAAATTATGTAAAATTTTCCTTCCACTTCACAATGGTATACCACTTTGTATTGGTCTTTCATATGAAATCCCAATAAAATATATTTATGTTTGTGGTTGAAATGTGACAATGTGTGGAAATGTTCAAGGGGCATGAAGACTTTTATTAGCCACTGTATATGATAATATATGAGTGCAGGTATGAAAACATAATAATAATAATAAGATAAATGTTAAAATAAAGATTTAACTCTTAATTTAGCAGCTGAACCTTCAGTGGGGACAGCAGGGCCTTTATAATAAAAGAACCTCTGCATTGGACTGGGCCAGAACCCGTTTTTCAGATCAGTTCTCTGCTGCAGCAGTACAGGTCACCTGGGTCAGGACAAGATAACTTTAGATGGTTCCCCCACCATCTGCATTCTGTAACCACTTGAGCATTTACCCTTAAGGGGAAATAATCTTCCATCTGCTCCCTGCGGTTTATGGATATTTACATTTCCTCCCTAGAACAGGTTCTAAATTAGATTCCTGCTGTAGAACTCTATTAATGACAAAAACAATAAAACAACGGAAAGAAAGAAATAATTCAACTGTATTTTAAAGGCCTAAAATTGTTAGTTGGTTAAGTCATTATATAAGGAAATCAATTTCTAACTTCAATAAATTCTACTGTTAAATCCTAAATATTTCAGTATTTCTTACACTACATCATTAAATAATTTAAGCTGATGCTGATTAACTAATCACCCTCCACAGATTCTCAGCTGCTATCCACTCACTTTTTCTTTTGTAGTTTTAGCCCTGCTGGCAAAGTTTAATTAAAAGGTTGAGAGATAAATGAAATTCATGATGAGCTGCAACACATGACCATGACCTACAATAATTACAAATAATATGATTTCCAGATTAATTCAAAATAAAGATAGATGCACCTATTTGACAGATGCATCTCCAGTTTTACTGAAATTTTCACATGTATAAATATTTAGTGACTTTTGAATTAACTGAGTTGTGGCACTTTTGGCTTTTCATATCCTACACACTGAGTGATCCAATTGGTTCGTGTTGTAGACCTCTGCTGGTGTGACATGTTTAGATTTGAGCTCCAAATGCCAAGATCAGAACCTTTCTTCGTTCAAGTCTAGTTTCTTTGTAGGTTGAGCCTCCGTGTGAAGCAGGATCTTAATTTCATTCAGCTGCAGGTTGAGAGGGGAAATATGCAGCCTCCCTCACTTTCATATAATGAAACAGAACCTCATTCTCCTCTTGGTTACTGGACACTCACCTGAACAACAACTCTCTTACCCTTCAGTGTCTCTCCTGGTCCACTGTCTCCTGGAGGGCGACAACATTCCCTAACCTCTGATCCGGTGGATCTGGCTTTTCACTAATGGACATTACAATTAGAGTTTTGGTAACCTTAAAAGCTGCACCTTGCTCTAGATGGATGTTAAGAGGGCTCTAACAATTTACATTTTCCTGAAGAGGTCAAGCTGCGTCAGGAACCAAACCATTTTGTGTTTGGGATGGAGGTGTTTTTAACCACCACTACAGGGACAACTAGAAAAAAATATAGAAACGTTTCATGTTATTTCACTATAGTTCTACATTTAGAAAAAAAAAATATTCTTGATCATAGTTTGTTTGAGGACCCAGCCCTGGGCCCCGCTCGACCAGAGGCCCGGGACAAATGACTTTCCTCTCCCCCCAACCTGGCCTTGATCAGGACGCTCAGCTCCGACTGTCTGCAGCACCGAATTACTCCACATGGTGGCAACAGTGAGACGTTCAGGAAAAAGGTTACAGTACAGACACAAAGAAGAATGGGTTCAGTGTGCGTATGGCTCTAAGCGGAACACAGCATATATTTAATAAAATAATAATCAAATAGTTGTTTTTCTACGGACCAGAACGAGTTGTGGCCTGTAGTTTATTTGTAAACCACCGCACCGACCCGCAGCTTCACACGCTGCCCCTGGCAGAGAAGATGTTCCGCGGCCGGCCTCCGTTTAGAGGCTACCCGCCTCTTCCGAGGCCTCACCCGTCACCGGGTTACCGAGACGATAGGGCCAGGCCAAGACTTCCGTACCACCAGGACTACCCGGAGTACCGGGACCACGGAGCTCCGGATTCTTACCGCCGGAGGTACCCCTCCCCCGGCTATGGAGGCCACCGTGCTGGGGACTTTTGGGCGGGGGGTTCGCCTCCTGAGGTGAGTGGGAATAAACATAAAATGTGCCGATTAATGTAAAATCCAGTTAATTTTCTCTCACACGAGAGTTAAGTCTCATATTAGTCCTGAACCAAAATTGCAGTAAAATTTTCAGTTCTGATGGGTTGCTGAGCTGGTGGACAGCTAGCAGTCTGAGCTGCAGACCAGACTCCATTCAAAGACGGGTTGATTTAAAGTGTGGAAGCTTTGAGGTCCACACCGGACTCTGTCCAGGTCTTTTGGACTCTGCAGACAGGTTGGAAGAAATTCTGTTCAGTTTCTGATGAAACTTGTTGATTTAATCGCCTGATTAAGAATCAGAATTTGTCATTACATGTTAAAAACAATTACAGATGGAGTCTAGAAAACTAACGACAACATTCATGTCCGCCTCTACATACACACACACACACACACACACACACACACACATCACACACACACACACACATCACACACACACATCACACACACACACACACACATCACACACACACATCACATCACACACACACACATCACACATCACACACACACATCACACACACACATCACACACACATCACACACACACACACATCACACACACACACACACACATCACACACACACATCACATCACACACATCACACACACACACACATCACACACACACATCACACACACATCACACACACACACACACACACACACACACACACACATCACACACACACATCACACACACACATCACACACACATCACACACACACACACATCACACACACACACACACACATCACACACACACATCACATCACACACACACACATCACACACACACATCACACACACATCACACACACACACACACATCACACACATCACACATCACACACACATCACACACATCACACACACACACACACATCACACACACACATCACACACACACACACACACATCACACACACACATCACATCACACACACACACATCACACACACACATCACACACATCACACACACATCACACACATCACACACACACACACACATCACACACACACACACACACATCACACACACACACACACACATCACACACACACATCACACACACACACACACATCACACACATCACACACACATCACACACATCACACACACACACACACATCACACACACACACACACACATCACACACACACATCACATCACACACACACACATCACACACACACATCACACACACATCACACACACACACACACACATCACACACATCACACATCACACACACATCACACACACATCACACACACACACACACACACATCACACACATCACACACACATCACACATCACACACATCACACATCACACACACATCACACACACACACACATTCTTGTTTTGCTATGTGTAGTGAGGACCATGTGTTGACTTCCATTGACTTCCAGTCATTTTCAACCCTTTCTATGCCCTAACCCTGACAATAACCCTAAACCTAACCATTACCAGTGCATGTCTAACCCTAACCTGAACC